>NW_024738735.1:742500-855000 GCF_018991925.1 Homarus americanus | reverse complement strand
CAAGGTCAGGCAGCTTTTAAGAACTAAATTAATACTTATAAAAGCTAAAAACTAGACGTTGGTTCCTGGCATCAAGGCTAATACTTGATACATTGTTCCTGTATCAGTTTACTGTACATCACGGGGAATTAACTCTAATAAAGTCTCTTGTCTGGGAGAGGAATATACTCGATAGTAATCTTTCAAAATTGGTCTACAGTAAAAATAAATATTACGGGATATGATAAATGTTTCGTTGATAAATGACTGTGACAGTAAGAACCATTTACGGTGATAAGTAACCTGCAGGAGATAGATAAATAACAACAAGGTATAAAAATGTGTTATAGTCTATCATGTATTAACGAGTAATTTCTCTTACACTGTATTTCCCGACATATCTTAACAATACGGTAAATTATGCATCTATAGAACTGTTCCTGTGGTATATTTTCCTGGTATACAACAACCACGTACTAACTATACATAGAAGGATATACTGTATACAACTGCTGGGTTTTCTGAATTATTCATCTCAATTTGGTTCATGAAGCCAACTTCCGTAGATCCTATTGTGTAATAAAACTTGATATAACGGCATACACTGAGGCATAACCGCATCCTCAGGTCATATAACCCACAACACTTTATCAAACCACACACAAAAAAAAATTAAACCAACATCTTGTATCTAATAATTACCCAATTTAATATATCTGTATTACGTATAGAATAAACCTCGTATTGTATTTCCTGATAATATAAACAGTATGCGGAAGAAACTGTAGCTCGGTGTGTGATAATATGCCGCAGTATAGCACGCTCGCACACCGTGTGGTATACCCCGAGTGTCTGGATAATATGAAGCAAACAATGAACTGTTGGGCGGAATCCCTCACCCGCCCAGTAATTTCCCGTCGCTAAGTGATATCTTCTTGGACCGTCCGCTTCCGTCCCACACACTCCACCGGCCCGACCCCTCATTAGCTGTTCGGCGTCTCTCTCTCTCTCTCTCTCTCTCTCTCTCTCTCTCTCTCTCTCCATAGTGATGACGACCTCCTGGTGATATACAGTCAATACCTTAGTGATTAAAGTTGTAATTTCTATAATGTGTCCTAAAGTTACCCGTAATTGAACGATAACGTTATGGTAGTTATTTTTTTTTTGGCAATACACTCGAGAGATCAAATAATTTTCTTCCGTGAAACATAGCCAATAATGACTTATAGATCTATATCTTCTTACTTAACGTCACTGTCTGTTTGTCGATACAATTCTATATCTACAATATATCAATAACAGCGGTACAAGTATAGGATATTGTTAGAATATTATAAAAAATACGCAAAGATAATCATTTATTTTAAGATAACACCTGTACTCCCAGACCAGCACTCAGAGATGAACATTATCTCCCACATCACCAACCATCACCTACACGTCTTACAATCAGGTGAAAATATCACTAATACTGAACAATAAAGTCTTTGTCAACTCATGTATCGTTAATACTCAACAATTAGACTATTTATATATCAAGTATCATTAACAGTCAAGTATAAAACATCTATCGTCTTAATGTGGCTTAGAATTTAACGATAAAAACTTCAGTAAAGTTTAAGTATCGATAATATTCAGCAGTATCGTCTTAAATATCATTAATACTCAACCATAAAGTTAATATCGTGTTAAGCGTCACTAATACTCAACATTAACACGACTATCATTTTAAATATCACCATCACTCACAGATAATACCCCACCTAGTTGACACCTCCGAGCCTGCACGTAAAGGCCGTGATCTGTACCAAATGTCGCCTGTACTCACCGTGAAAGTTCCTCCAACCTGTTGACAACGTCGACACTTGACTGGCTGGACTTTAAGTATCTAACCTCTACGTTCATCACCGCTCACACCTGTCCAAGACTCACCTTTACGGTTTGGGATGGAGACACAGCTTGTTTTCGACGTTAAGTAACCATGATGAAATATCGAGATTACTTGAAATAAAATGTCACGAGAAATACAGCAATGTGTGTTTGTATTATGAAGGTGTGGTACAGTAGTGCCAGGTCAGTGTTAGTACAGCTAAGACTGGGGTGTCTGTTGTAGGGATTTCACTGATTGACGGCAATGTTAAGAGTTGTTTCAATACTGAAATCGAGAAACTTTTTCAAGTCGGAACATTTACTTGGGAAGTACCAATACATCAACGTTGATATAACGTCTGATGCTGACGATATATAGATAGATGTTTGTGATATGATATTATAAACTGTAGCAATATATGACGGACCCTGTTGATATATATATATATATATATATAAATAAATAATAGGGTGCAGCACCAGCACAACGGAAGATGTTAGAGATTATAGAGAACAGTGCCACAAGGTTGGGTGCTGACGATACATATTATAATGTAGGTCAGTATCACAACATCCTTAAGTGACACCGTTACAAACTGGCTTTTTGACCGAACCTTTCTTACTCTCTATCCGTTTAAGAATGACAGTGAATGATCGTCTATAAATTATGAGATTAATAATATAATGGTAAAACTCGGTGCCACATATTTTTGAGCCGTGAGAGTGGTTGGCGAGGGTCGATATATCGTGTCGGTCTATCTGATGGGGAGATAATATCGTCAAACAGGGGGGATATAAACTGTTTATACTGCTCATTATTGCGATCCACCCCTCCACTAACCTCCCCGCTCCCACTAACCAACCCCATCCCTCCACTAACCTCCCGGCTACCCACTAACTTCTCCACCTCCCCTCCATCACCCAATCCATCCTCTTCCACTACCCTCTCATCACACAACTCTATGCAAACTCCCCCCCACTCCAATACTTCACATGTCCCTCTACCACCTACTCCATCCCATCCCATCCCATCCCTTCCCATCCCATCCAATCCTATCTTGCCACCACCACATTATTCTCCCCATCCCCTTCCTCTCCTCTCTTTCCCCACTCACTACTACTTTTCCACCTCTACTATTCATCACCCTTTCACCACTCTCTGATCAGCCGACTTTCCTTTCATATAACTCCCCCTCATACCCTCATCCTTTTCTCTACTAATCCTCACCTCATCATCAATCTTCTACCATCACCATCACAATCATATGTTACCTATCTTCACTACCTTTACCTTTCCTAATCACCATCTTCCTTCCCTTACCATCACCACGTATACTAGACAAACTTCCATCACCCCTCTCTTTCACCCTCTCTCTCTCTCTCCCCTTCCTATCCACTAGCCTCCCTCTTCCATCGGCACCCACCCTTTCCATTCTTCTCTGGGCGGGTCTTTGTTATCAATAGTGATGGCTCCTGCACCTGTCCTCCCTCCACTGTGCCATATCCTGAAGAAGGAAAGGAAGTCTAGCGGTGTGGAAAAGTTGTTTTTACACAGGAGTAGGAGGGGGGGGAGGAGGGAGGATGTTCTTAAGACTCTTAGGATTACCTGGAAGGGCATCAATATACCTACATTAAGCTAAAGAGCGATTAGGTAAGAGTGATGACGTAGGTGATACACCGGGTAAAAAAATGTATGTACATAGAAACACAAAGGTATTACTGTGTTGGCTTCCGGAGGCGCGCTATCAAAGGTGACGTCATAGTTAAAACGAGGGAATGGAACGGCTTGAGAGGGTCGCCTATTTGGTGGCTTACGGGAAAATAACCCACTGATACGATGGGTCTCTGGGATGGGTTGGTATTGGATGGGTTTCTGGGATGGCTTGGTATTGGATGGGTCACTGGTATGGGTTGGTATTTAATGGGTCTGAACTGGGATGGTTTGGTATTGGATGGGTCACTGGGATGGAATGGATTGGTATCGATTCAGGTTCTCTGGCTTGGTATTAAATCAGAATAACCGAATGAGAATAGACACTTGAGGCATATTTGACAATGAACCATTACCTCTGGTCAAGTAGTGTCACAGCAAGAAATTTAGCTGTCATTAGTAAGAGATAGTTTATGAAGTTATCTACAATACACAGTGAATGATTGGGAGTAACACAGCAAAGAAGATAACAAGACCCCCAACAGAAGAGAATGATGATATCTAGTAACTTTTGAAGGAGCCATTGAGAAACCAGAGGAATGACACTTTTGAGAGAGATGCAGGAGGAATACTTTAGCTAGAGAGGTGTACAGGTGAGGTGGCTAAGGAGGTACACAGGTGAGGTGGTCTGGGAGGTACATAGGTGAGGTGGGCTGGGAGGTACACAGATGAGGTGGTCTTTAGGTGAGGTGGGCTGGGAGGCACACAGATAGGTGGTCTGGGAGGTACAGGTGAGGTGGACTGGGAGGTACAGGTGAGGTGGGGAGGTACACAGGTGAGGTGGTCTGGGAGGGTGAGGTGGGCTGGGAGGTACACAGATGAGGTGGTCTGGGAGGTACACGGTGAGGTGGTCTACACTGGAGGAGGTGAGGTGGTCTGGGAGGTACACAGGTGAGGCTGAGGTCTGGTGAGGGAGGCACACAGGTGAGGTGGGCTGGGAGGTACACAGATGAGGTGGGCTTGGAGGTATAGGTGAGGTGGTCTGGGAGGTACACAGGTGAGGTGGTCTGGGAGAGAGAGAGAGAGTGGAGGTGAGGTGTGTGATGGTTCTTATCTTGGGAACATCAGACGCCGCTCATACTGGTCACCGGAAGACAACAATCCTCCCCCTTGATCCCTCCTCACTCCTTCATCTATCCCTATCTCATTCTCTAACCTCCTCTCTCTCTCTCTCTCTCTCTCTCTCTCTCTCTCTCTCTCTCTCTCTCTCTCTCTCTCTCTCTCTCTCTCTCTCTCTCTCTCTCTCTCTCTCTCTCCCTGTGCTATCCCTCCTTACATTGCCTACCTTACCATTTGATGTAACCACAACGCACACACACACACACACACACACTAAGCATGCAATTTTTCCCTAAAAAGAGTCATTAGTGAATCATTCTCAGCTGTTAATGTCCCCCCAGGTAGAGGTTTACCTGTGTCTTTATTGATTGTTTTCTGAGTACACTATGGTCTCTCTCTCTCTCTCTCTCTCTCTCTCTCTCTCTCTCTCTCTCTCTCTCTCTCTCTCTCTCTCTCTCTTCCATCCTGTCTCTATATCTATGTGTTTTTTCCTCCTGTGTGTGTGTGTGTGTGTGTGTGTGTGTGTGTGTGTGTGTGTGTGTGTGTGTGTGTGTGTGTGTGTGTGTGTGTGTGTGTGTGTGTGTGTGTGTGTGTGTGTCAATTCTCACTACTACGCCTTTTATCTTGTGACTTTACTTCATCATTCCCCTGTCTATCCCCCAGACCTCCAACAAACCCCTGACCCATCACAAACCCCTGAACCCCTACACACCCTTAACCCCTACACCCCTCTACACACCTTCTACACACCCTTCCCCGACAAACCCCCTTCCCACACCTCCACTTATACACCACCCTACATACCCCCCTTACCCCTTACACAAACCTTGACATAACATCCTGTAATATATCATCCGTCTTCCATTACGACTTTGATGCAGGAAACTTCACCTGCCACATAAGACGTCATCGCTTTGTCTCATCCTATATTTTCATAAATTTCCTGATGTATGAATGCAAATTTGGGCTGTTTTTTCTTATTTCTATCCTTCTGTTTCCTTTTGTTTTGTTTTTGGTTTCTCCTATCTTCCCCTCATTCTTTACCTCTTTCATGTTATTCGATGTAAAAATCATCACCAATCACCGTAGGAAGTAATCGGAGGAACCATGTTTGAATGACGGTAATTGACAGGAACGCATCAACTCTAGTCATCTCGCGGATGTTTACAATGCCTGGAGCAAATTGACATCTAGATCCACTAAAAGAACTTTGTGGGATAGTTTGTTGACAATTACTTCTGAAAAGATTCCTGGATTATTTTTCACACTTTTATTATTATTATTACTTACTTACTTACTTACTTACTTACTTTTATTTCGCTATTAAGTATTCAGTCATTATTTTTTTCATTCTTTTTAACGGTGAGGACCAGACCTTATATATTAGTCTGGTTATGTTGTTTTATCATGAGTGTTTTTTGAACTTTCATAAAATGCAAAACTGGTTTAACCACCTGTTTTCCTGCTTCAAGTTTTTACTCTTCTTCTACTTTTTCTTCTTCTTCTTGTTCTTTGTTATTTTCCTCTTCTTTTATTTACATTATCGTAATTATTATTATTATTATTATTACATTTTTATTACCGTTACTACCATGTTCATTTTATTTCTCCTCTTAAAACTTATCTTCCTATTATTTTTATTCCTCTTCCTCCTCCTCCTCCTCCTTCTCTTTCTATTTTTTTTTCTTTTCATGTCCTCTAAAATTTTCAAGCATCATCATCATCATCATATATTATCACGTTCTCTTGTGATACATTAGCCTTATCCTTCAACTCGTCCTTTCACAGTGTAACCTCACCCGGGTCGACTTGGGCCATCTGCATGTTTTTCTACCTTCATTGACCTCTTTTCCTCTCCTCTTTGTGTTTATAATATTCGCTCATCCTTGTTTTTATTTTCTTGTTTTATCTCCCGTTACTCTATTCCTCTGTTTCTTTGTGGCTATTTTTTCTTTGTTTGGTTTTTGTTTTCTTGTTATCTTTTGTTTTTGTGGTCTTTTGTAATTTTATTCTCATGGTTTTTTTTTTCCTTTGGTCTTGTTTCTTTGTTTGTTTTTCTTCTTGTCTCTTTTGGTCTTTGTTGCTGTCTTTCCCTCTTTTGTTATTCACCAATTTATTAAGATTATTCACTATCTCCCGAAGACCAGTTATTCACCAACACCTTGAAGACCAGTTATTCACGAGGCTCCAAAGACCACTTATCCATTACCCTCTTGAACATCTGCCCTTTACCACCTCCTTCAATCATTCCTTTCGCCTCTCACGGCTTTCTCCTCTTTGTCGTTATGTCACGATCAAGCTGTAAGGATCCGTAACATGTTTGACAAAGGTGAGGAGAGTCATGGCTAATGGTACGAGGTGTGTTGTTATTATTGGTGTTTATTATTATTATTATTATTATTATTATTGTTATTATTATTATTATTATTATTATTATTATTATTATTATTATTATTATTATTATTATTATTATTATTATTATTATTATTATAGTAGTAGTAGTAGTAGTAGTAGTAGTACACTTGTTTTTTATTTATTATTTATATTAATTTAGTAGTAGTATAATGATTTTAATAGTAACAACAGTAGTTAGTAGTTGTAGTGGTAGTAATAAAAGAAACATGAGTTACTGCTCTTAATAAACACTAATATACTGGAGAAGCTGTTTTCCATCTCTACTATTAACTAGGATGAAGTATCAACAAATTCCTGATATTCTTTTAACTTTTGTAAGAAGATTTAATATATTTTGTTGACGATCTCTCTCTCACTATTTAGATATGTGACGAATTTCATTTATGATACAATTACGTGTATTTTGGTGAAGCTTTTGATGTAGATAAGATGATGAAGGTTGAAGGGAAGTACTGTAGATAGTCTTTATCATCTCACTCACTTAGAGACTTTCGTGGTTACAATCTCTTTCAAATCTCAAAAGTGGTGGTAGTGTTGATGATAGTGGTAGTAGTGGTGGTGGTGGTGGTGATGGTGGTAGTAGTGGTGGTGATGGTGGTGATGGTGGTAGTTGCGTGGATTATACTCCTGACTTTCCATTATTCTTTATTTATTCAATCCATCAATCAGTAGACATAAGTGTTGACGACACCCATAATCAAAACATCTGAGACACTGTTTTGGCATCGATCCTTACATGCAAAGTTACTCATCTATGGCCTGTCTTTTTAAGCCTCATTAACTCAGGTGTTACTTGGAGGTGGGAGGAGGGGGGGTGGGGGAGGTGGGGTGGGGTCCTTAAGCATTAACGATCTACTCTCAGTGACAAACAATGCAGTGTAATCTTATGCTGTCGATTCAGTCTGTCAGTGATCTTTCACTCTGTCTCCTTCGGTCACCTGAGACAGATTTACAGGTATAGATAACAGGTAATGTCATCACTACAGAAGACCTTGTACTGTATAGCTAAGTAGGGGTGCATTAAATATGGTTACCTTCAATGTTACTGTAATAAATACATAAATGCCTGACTAAATGTAATTAAACCTTAACCTAACTTAACCTAACCTAACCAAACCTAAGTGTGGGAGGAGGGAGAGGAGTAGGGTGTAGGGAAAAGAGTAGGAAAGTAGAGAGAAAGTGAAGAAAAGAAAATGGAAGAAGAAGAAGAAGAAGAGGGGGTAGGAAAGGAGGTAATGAGGAGGAAAAGAAATAAGTGAAAGGAAGAAGAAAGAAAAAAAAGAGAGGGGAGGGTGAGTGAGGAGAGAAAGAGGGGGGGGGAATTTTGAGATAGATAGAGGTAAGAGAAGATCAGTGAAAAAAATATAAGCAAAGATACTGATCCTGGGGAGAGAAAGGGAGAGGGAGAGAGAGACTGAGAGAGTGGGGAAGGAGAGAGTGACAGAGAGAGAGAGTGGGAAGGAGAACTTGGATAGGGGTGGAGAGGGAAAATATAATATGAAGAATAGAGAAATGAAGAGAGGGAGAAAAGGAGAATAGCAAACATGATCAAAGGAAGATTGAAAATGGGTGAAAGCGAGAGAAAGAAAAAAATAAAAGAGAGGAACGAAGCAGCGAAAGGGAGGAATAAACTAACTCTATAAAAGATGAAAGAGTTAAGAGAGATAGAGACAGTGATAACGAGATCCAAGTATACGAATGGAAGAAGGAGAGGAGGAGAGAATATGTACATAGGAGAAGAAGAAAAAACAGAGGGAAAACTTGAAAAGGAAAATTGCAATAAAGGAAAGGAGAATAATGGAAACAGAGATTAAACATTAGAGAGAGAGAGAGAACAATAATTAAAGGGATATAAAAAAAAACAATGATTCGGGGATGGAAAAGGACAAAGGGGAGATAATCAGAGTGAGAGACGGAAGGGTGGGGAGGTAAAAGAGTTAAGGGGGACGGGAGAAGGGAGAAGAGATGGAGGTGTAGAAGTGAGAGAAAGTAGTGATTAGGGTGGGAGGGAGGAGTAGAGGAGAAGGAAGAGAAAAAAAGGAGTAAAGGGAGTAGATAGAAGGTAAGGAAGAATATAGTTAGAGAGATAAGGGTAGAGGCTAGGGAGAGGAAGGGAGGGTAGGAATAGAGTGGTAGGGAGGAGGGAGGGAGGGGTAGTAGGTCCATGCTAATGAGTGGCAGGCAGCGGCGTGGAGTGATGGAGGGAGGGAGAGGGAGTGTGAGTGAGGGAGAAGGAGGGAGAGACACAACGGCCCAGCAGATAATGAGTCCCTCCTCTCCCCTCCCCCCCCCTCTCCCCCACTTCCACCCCTCAGATCACACGATAACTACAGGGTGGTGCACAAACTATATGGCTTGAATAGCTGAGGAAGGTGAGGAAGACCTAAGGAGGAGGTAGAGAGGGTGAAGCTTGAAGGTGGTGGAGGGGGAGAAGCTTGAAGGAAGTGGTGGAGGGGGGGAAGCTTGAAAAAGGTGGTGGAGAGGGTGAAGTTTGAAAGAGGTGGAGGGAGAAGCTTGGACGAGGTAGAGAGGGTGAAGCTTGAAGGTGGTGGAGGGGGGGAAGCTTGAAGGAGGTGGTGGAGAAAGTGAAGTTTGGAGGTGGTGGAGAAGGAGAAGCTTGGGGGTAGTGGAGGAAGCTTGGTGGAGGAGGAGAAGAAGGAGGGTGAAGCTTGGAGGTAGTGGAGGAAAAGATGGAGAACTGGAGAAGAGAAGAGCTGGAAAGACAAGTAAATGAAGAGAGTACAGGGAAAGAAAGACGAATACTATAAATGATGAGATATATATAGGCAAAGAGTTGATGATGGGGAAGAGAGTAATGGTGGAGATTATGTAGGAGAAGAGAAGAGAGAGAGAGAGAGACTAGACAGGAACTTGGACCAGATGAGTCAGAGTGTCCTTGG
Organism: Homarus americanus; assembly: GCF_018991925.1. NCBI lineage: Eukaryota > Metazoa > Arthropoda > Malacostraca > Decapoda > Nephropidae > Homarus > Homarus americanus. The sequence continues at coordinate 845,067 of NW_024738735.1, read as the reverse complement.
TAGACTCAATTATGTAGGCGGTGCCTGTATATATAGTGACCTGTACTGAAAAAAATTATAAAAACACACACACACACACACTCACACACACACACACACACACACACACACACTATAAAACTCACCTATCTACTGTAACTCTGGCAATAATATCCCAATATTTCTTCAGAGTCCAGCTCGAACACCAACACCCTCCAATAAACAAACACAACGAGGGACTAACACACACAGTCACAGCTAACAAATCCTCCCTTAACACACTTGGCCAGCAGATGGTGAATGTTTCCAAGGCGTTTTATCCTTCCCTGACTCAGATACCCCACGAATTTGTGCAATCTAAGAACCCAACATCGACCTACACACACACACACACACGCAACACGCCCTCTTTAGGAACACTAGCTTAACAGAGCCACCCGGCCCTTACGGCTCTGTAGACAACCTGTAGACATGTTCCCCAGTCTGCGACACCGATCCACGGGAGAGAAATGTCGACAGGTAGAGTCGGAAAGTCGACATCTATTCCGATAATCGACCGGCGGGTGTCAGCTGATCTGTGGATTACCTCGTGTGGTTGGCGACTGCACGGCTCGACCCACCAGAGCCAGATACCAGGAGACAACACGAGATAACGAGAGATGTGAGACTGTTGCAGCATCCGGGTGATCTGTACCGACCGAGATGTGGGAGATACTCTTGTTGGGAGGGAGGAGAGGACGGAAGGAAGAGGTAGAGGAGATTAGTGAGAGAGAGAGAGAGAGAGAGAGAGAGAGAGAGAGAGAGAGAGAGAGAGAATGAGCCAGTTGACACTTCTCAGATTTACTAAGAAGAATGTATGTGTGTGTATGTGTGTTATAAGGGTCCTTCCCAGTTTTGCCTTTTGCCTCCCTCCCCCCTTTCTACCTATCTCATCTCTCCACCACTCTCTATAACAAGTTATGTTCTTCTTTTGTCCCTCTCTACTAGCTACCTTCTCCTCTCCCTCTCTACTAGCCACCTCCTTCTCGCCCTCTCTACTAGCCACTTCCTTCTCCTAGCCCTCTCTACTAGGCACCTCTTTCCCCTCCCTCCTTATCAGCCGCCGTCGACGTGATAAACACCGCATCGCTGGTGGTGATGGTCGCAGATCTGGTCCGTCGGGAGGTGCAAAAAGTTGATATGGACAACAGGGTGATCAATGGATCGAACACGTCGGATCAGAGATGGTGGCGACGATAACTGGGCAGCTCAGCCGAATGTCGCAGCGGTCTTGGACGGGTTTTTTTGTGAGTCACCCTGTAGTACCCCTCCTGACCATCGACTCTTGGACTAGGTGAAAATAGGCGAGCCCTTTTATCGTCATGAATCTGACTAATTGTTTTTCTTGGCACCGAGCTCATCCATCATCAGCCAATCACTTGTCGCCTGGGGCAATGTGCTGTCCAATCGCATCTCTCGGCGTCACGTACTTCAGGCGTAATGACCAATCATAGAGCGCCACGTCACATGCATGTTTGGCCGCTGACGAATGAACCGAAGGAGACATCAACACGACTTTTCTCTGCGATCCATCTCTGTCAATTCGGCGATGGTCGTCACTAATAATGGCGATAATATCATGCGCAGGAGCGTTGGCGCAACGACAGGAGACGGTAGGATACCTGCAGGAACTCCATGACGTCACAAGAGGACCTTAGCGACCATTGATGTCTTGATCAACACTCGAAGAGGACCCACGGACCCCACAGGTTGATGATGACTTGAGGACGACTCTGGGCCGCCATTGTGTAAAGAGATCAACAACTCTATACCTTATGTCCAGGTTTCTTAAGGTATAATTCTGACTCTCGCGCCGCGACGAGCTATACTACGTTCATCTGACGAAGAATACTCTAACAAATCATTTGATCAGAGATTATACGATATTTCAACATGGAGCGACGCTAAATACGACGTAAATTGTAAATTTATTGGGGTTTACGACCACAGATCTTACGTACACGCTCAGATGCCGGGTTATCGGGGACTCATGTTTGGGAGACTCAGGTGACTGACTCACTCCCTCGATGTTGTCCAGAGATTCTCGCCTTACAAGGTTATGAAGGTGACGCGTTGGTCCCTGTCTTAAGGTAAAGTTGAAGAGAAATGAATCACCGATAAGTTTTCCTGTGAAGGTTGTCCTAAAGCACTGTACCTGTTGATTATACAGGTACAGATGTTCCTTACTGGATATAATTAACCACAGTAGTGTAAGATCAACTGGCCTCCAGTGAAATGAAATCCCAGCCTGAAGGAGCTTTTCTAAACGGTGTAAGACCTTGACTACAGCAGCTCCCAAGTTGTGCTTTAGAAATAGATGGAGAATTTAACTACATAAACACGTATATATAAACTAATGATGACCGTGTTCAGGGGACATAATTGGTGTAATACGGACATATTATCTGAAGAATTAGCTGAAGCCTATGTGTGATTCTCAATGTTTAGGGATCGATTCTTCCAACATGTGTGTCTTGACTGTGTATAATAATAATAATGATATATATATGATAATGATGATGCCAGTAAAAGATTAATAATGATAATAATATTAATGATGATGATAATATTAATGATAGCCAACTTGTTTACCTTCAAGAACACCTTCAAAACAAGACGTGCATTGTGTTGACAAACTGACTCCCACAGTTCATCTTAGCAACACACATATTTTCTTCACACAAACGAATTAAATATACGAAACACTAAAATCTTATTTGTATTACTCATTATATATACTGTATATAGGCCTGTATTTACAACATGAATAGGCCTATATAAAATACGATATTATTTTTCATTATCGTCACTGACTTCTCCTCTTCATCCCTTGACAATATTGACGAGGTTCTGGGGACAAGCAAGTCAAGTGAGCCATGACAGTTGTTGAGATGGTCTTGGTGGAGAGAACTAGGTCAAGTGAACCTAGTGTATAGTGTCTCCTAGGACGCCCTCACATCCTCCTCCTGCTGATCCTAGAAGTGGCGAGGAGGAGGAGGAGGAGGAAGAGGAAGGAGAGTGAATTAGTGAGTGAATGACTGAGGGAGGGTAAGATGGGAGATGTATAGGCTTTGATGGAAGTGGATGATAGAAGGATATATGGATAATTATAGACAGATAGATAAATATGATAGAATTGGGTAGATAGTTACAGAGAGAGATAGAATAGATAAAATTATTAAAGAAAAGGGAATATAAGACAACTAGAGGAACAAATGAGAGAGAGAGAGAGAGAGAGAGAGAGAGAGAGAGAGAGAGAGAGAGAGAGAGAGAGTTCTGTGTTAGACTTATCTTGACTTTCACTAAAAAACACACCTGTGGCGAGACATTAACATCTACACCAGACAGCTCTTAACAAAACACAGACGTGGACTGATACTACTTGAAATGAGGTGTGTTTTTCGGTTATAATTATTCTATTATCTCTTATCACCATAAATTATACAATTATATTATCTCGTAAGCCAGATAATATCCCCCCTCCTTAATCATCTAAGACGTTCATGCCACAGTACGTCACACAAACATTAGAAAATAAGAATGTCTTTTCAGTTGTCATCTGTCCCAGCATCACACATAACTTAGGAGAAAAACATTAAGGTCAATCATTAATCTGAGGAGAGAGAGATAGACCCCATCACCACAGTCACACTTCCCCCTAGAGAGTACCTGAATCCTCATCCTTCAGTACCTGGTGTCTATAAGGATGAAGACATCAGGCAAACGACTCAAGGCACTGCTCTAGTATGGTGTTGTTTAGTCCCCGCTGGTAGAGACTCCAGCCCCGTGTTCCAGGCAGCGGCGCGTCGCTCCAGCTATCATCCCAATAAGTCTCTGCTGGAAATATCAATTAAGATAATTTCGAAGGTGTCAACTGACAGGCTGGACGGACCGATGACAACTACAGATTCCTAGGGGTCTGACCTTGGTGATGGAGGGGAGAGGGTTGGTGATGATGGTGGTGGTGATGATAGTGATGTTGGCTGATGGTGATAGTGGTGGTAGTGATGTTGGGGATGGTTCTAAAAGTGTTAGTGGAGACAGTTACTATTTGTTTACGCTGGAATTAGGTGTAGTGGTAGGTAGTGGTCATAAGCAGCAGAGATGATTATAGTTGGAAATAAATAGTGCGGGTAATAAAGAGATTAACTAGGGGTAGTGCCTGACTTGGTTAAGGGAATTGATGGTGAAAGATTGAGTTGATGAGTGATTAGAGAGGATTGATGAAGGTCATATATATAAAAAAAATAGATACAAATAGTTATGCTGACAATCTAATAACTTTGACAATGACAACACTCTGGACAATGACGATATGATGACAATAACAACAAAACTACCATACAACGGGTGATGTATAGTGTAACACCATACAATAACTACAGTGATGATCGTAACTCATATCACAATAGTCACACGACTCTTTTATTATCCAAACGAAAAAAAAAACGAAAATACAAGAACGCAAATATTGAAACACACTAAGGTAAAGAGATGTCCGTCAGCAGACTAATGATGGTGATGATGGCAGGGAGGTGTTAAGTTATGATGGTGATAGTGTGGTGTTAACTCTTGCATGAACGTGTGAGTCCCGTGAGGTGATAATGAGAAAGTTGTTAGTCTCTTTATGGTGGTGGGAGATAGTGATCACTTGAGAGGAACTTGATTTTAATGCCGAGTTCACACTGTCCTGGTGTCCTGATGGTGGTGGTGGTGGTGGTGGTGGTGGTGATAGTGATAGTGATGGTGATAGTGATGGTGATAGGTAATGATGTTGATGATAATGATGCGGATGTCAGAAAAGGTGAGACACAGGTGTAACAAAGTTTGTTTACCTGTTCTCATAGTTCTCATATTAATTAACTGATTATTTTCATGTGTTATTCTCTCTTCTTTATTATTGTTTTTGTTGTTGTTGTTAGTTTCATCTATTCATTTTTTTTTACTTTTATTTTTCTTTCCTTCGTTAGCGCCATTGTTTTTTTCTTCTTAACTTTTAAATTGTATTTCCACATATCACATTCTACTTCCTCCTCATACTCCCCTCCTCCTTATATTCCTCTCCCTTATCTTCTATTTTATCTTCCTCGGCCTCCTTATCATGATCCTGCCCCCCCCCCTCCTCCTCCTCAATTCCTCTACATCTTTCCTTTATCCTCTGAATCCTTCTTCGACTCTCCCTTTCCTCTCCTTCAACAACAGACTTTATAAGGAGTAACGTATGCTATAGTGAGAGCGTGTGTGTGTGTGTGTGTGTGTGTGTGTGTGTGTGTGTGTGTGTGTGTGTGTGTGTGTGTGTGTGTGTGTGTGTGCGTGTGTGTGTCCTTCCCTCCCTCGTACAACAGGAAAGACCAGGTAATAATATTTCGTGGTGTTTCGGGCACCGTGATGCCGCCTGTGCATTATTGGTCTTTGAGATGTAAATTTATTTAAATCTCCTACAGCCCGATACGATGCCTCAGCTGACCCACCCACCCACCAGATTCTCAAATAAACTAATAAATAAATAAATGCCACAAATAGACACTACGACTACTACTACTACTACTACTACTACTACCACTAGTCATTAATACTGCTACTAATGCTTCTTACCACTAATAACAATAATGATAATACTAGGAGTTTTCCTATTAGTAACAATGAAAATAATAATAATTATAGATTAACAGATAATTAGACAAAGGCGTACAGCATATTTTACAGTTTTTCGGTTTCGTTAATTTTCATTAAACATTGAAGGGATGTAAACAATGTGAGAGGTCTAAATATTACTGTTGGCTAAAATTGTATTATGAAGAACAGGAATAAAATAAGTCTGGTCAGTTTTTCCTGTTAACTGTCGTACGCGGACACTACAGATGTTACTATATAGATCTCTTCATGGTTAATTCAGTCTGTTTTTTTCTGAATTACAATAGCACCACGAACAGCTATTTATATTGTCTATTTTTTTTTCATACTTTTCCCTCCACATTCTCTGAAACGACAACAATAACAGAGACCACATCAACACACACCGCCCACCGCCCACTCCCCCACACGCCTCAACACCCCGTGCAGACTCTCGACGTTGCATGTTCCACCACTAAAAACTGCAGTCGCCAGATCTTAGGATCAATCGGGGCCATAAATTCTGGAAACAGGTTGAAGTTAGCATCGTTGCTGCGAGATACATACGATCCAATCCCATTCAAAATAGTTCCCAATTCTTTATTTGTCAGTGCATCCCTTTTTTCTTTTTTCTTTTTTCTTTTTTTTTTGCCCTCTTGCGATTTTTTTTTTCTTTCTCTTTCTCTTATTATTTTTGCAGTTTGTGGGGATAGAGATTATCAGAAACGTTATGTACTTCTGCGATTCAAGATCAAGATGAGAAATGGGAGTTTCGTGTATCGGCGACTCATCACCACCGCACCTGTGAACATTAGCATACACCAATCTATCTCTCGCTGGCCCTTGTCTTTACCACCATTCTTTTTAACAGTGAAAACGTCCACATATATTTATAACAAGTCTATGTCTCTGTCTGCTCACCTCTCCCTTACACATTCTTGAGGCAGGTAGAGTATATAGATCTATCTTTCTCTTTGTCTCCGTGTGTGTCTGTGTGTGTCTGTGTGTGTTTGTGTGTGTTTGTCATTTATCGTGTATATGTCACCTGTGATAGGGATATAGATCACCTTACCTATATAGGATAAACAAAGGTGGTTGAACGGATGTGTATGTATATGTATGTTTATATGTATGGGTATGCATTTATATATGTGTATGTTTATATGTATGGGTATGCATTTATATGTGTGTATGTATACCTGTGTAGATAAGTGTGTGCGTGTTGGAATACTTGTGTAAGTAAGTGTATGTAAGTTTGTATACAGTTTTAGGGAGTGACATATGCATTTGTATTCATATGTAGATGTGTGTTTGTGTCTGTTTGTATGCAAATATTTACAACTACGATATAAATATATTAATTTTTGAACCTTTGCATTCCATTTTTGTTAATTCAATACAAAAATGTAATACAATTTTGGCATGGTGTATTGTGTTACTCGTCAGGACACACACACACACACACACACACACACACACACACACACACACACACACACACACTCTCTCTCTCTCTCTCTCTCTCTCTCTCTCTCTCTCTCTCTCTCTCTCAATTATGATATATATTCTAAGAGCTATAAAGAACAAATTAGGCTCTAATTAATAGCCCCCAGGCATTGTTCACAACTGTTTCTTACGCTTCTGTGGGCGAGGTATTCATTCCACACATGCTCAGCGTCTTGACGTCCTTATTAGAGGCTGAAACTTGTAGACGAGAATGAAAATGACACACACACACACACACACACACACGACACCTGGCGCTTAGCTGTACTGGAGGAAGGAGTGAATCTCTCTCCTGAATAACCCACTATAGCAGCACTATCTGTAAACTAGAGCAGATTTACTTTTTTCATTAGGTGATAACATGGGGATCACTGACAAGGTTCTAGCGTAATCACATGATAACTGGTTTAAAGGACAATTTGGGTAAAAATTCTCCTATCTAAAAAAAACCTTTCCTAGGATTGTTACAATAACCTAAACTAAACTTAACTTACCTTCCTCTCGTCATCGTCCTCTTCTTCTCGTCATCGTCGTCACCTGAACATACACACAGGTATTATACATACATAGAAACATTCACACAGAAATATACATACATAAAAACATATACACAGAAACAGATATACAAAGAAACAGACACATAAATTTACATACATAGAAACATACACACAGAAATATACATACATAGAAACATACACACAGAAATTTACATACATAGAAATATACACAGAGAAATATACATACATAGAAACATACACACAGAAATTTACATACATAGAAACATATACACAGAAATATACATACATAGAAACATACACAAAGAAGTTATACATACATAGAAATTATACATACATAGAAACATACACATAGAAATTATACATACATAGAAACATACACAAAGAAGTTATACATACATAGAAATTATACATACATAGAAACATACACAAAGAAATTATACATACATAGAAACAGACGTGAACTACTATCCTCTCTCCTCTACGGCATAGCAGTCCTGCCGGTCCACCAATAAGCAGACAAGTAAGGAAAAATTTGAAGTTGTATTTATGTTTCCTCGTTGTTTATTTACCTATATATGAAGGAGAGTGTCACCGGGTCTTTGTTGACATATTTCCTTATTGTTCTCACACGTCTCCGATCATTCCTCTCATGACTTATTAATTTACAAAAAAAAAGTATCGAATATTTATGGTTATTATGCAAAATAACTAGGTTTTTTACTTACGTTGGTCATTATTCTAATATGTTCGTATTATCTTGACTCATTCTGGTTAGCTTCCTCTACTACACAACTGTCATCTTCATATCTGACTTCCATGTGTTTTATTTTTTGCATCGTATTTATCCTGTGTAATGATCTTTAGCGCCGTCTTGCTTTCATTAACCTGTATTTTGTTTTGTCATTTATACCCACAGTCCATCCATTACACCTGTATGGTATTGTCGAATCAGCTAATCCCTAAGACATTATTATTTCTACCTTCTATGATGTAGTTCTCTCTTTCTATATATTTATCGATAAATTTCTTACCTTTCTCCCCATTAGCTATTTCATTTTAAAACAGACACACACACACACACACATACACACACACACACACGCACACACACACGAACAAGCCTTTCCTTCTTGAACCTTACATGACCCTTCTCCCACTCTCCTCCATCCCTGACCTCTCTCATCCTCTTCCTCCCTCTACCCTCCTCCAACAGACCTCACATTCATCATAACATTCACAGGCGACGTTATCAGGAGTAAAGGAAGCGAGGCAAGCATACTTACCTCAGATACCATCACTCCTCCACACTGTAATGGACCAGCCTCACTCCTTTACTGAATTGTGAGGACGACCCCCTGATGTCCTACGGTGGGTTATGGGGGGCCTTTTGGCCTTAAGGTTGGATTAGGGATAATTCAGGGCTTTAAACTGGGTTAGTGGGTCATTTTGGGGCTTTGTGCTGGGCTAGAGGACTTCAAGATTGGATTTAAGGATCATTTTCAGGCTTTGTATTGCGTTGGGTGGGGCGTGTATGCTGGGTTAGATGTTGTTCAGGAATTCCAGGCTGGGTTATGGGTCATTGTAATTCGGTTGATCGGGCTTGGAAGGTATCCTAAGCCTTTAAATTCGATTAGGTTAGGTTAGGTTAGATTAGGTTAGGTTAGGTCTTTTAGATTGGGTTAAGTAGTTTTACAATTATCTCATAAGTTAAACATTGATTCTATAGGCTTATCAGATGAGGTAAAACTGTAAGTAAAATACCCTCACAATGACCCATCACGGCAAACACTTAAGCTTAAAAGAAGGAACCAATGAACAATAAAATCAAGACGGCAAGAGAAGCAGAAACAACAAATTATATTCACCAAATACCAAAGGCGAGGATGAACTTGGTATTAACAATTGAGTGATAAGATTCTCTCCTTGGATGAGACGGGGGTAAATGTCTAGCTGTGAGTGGTGGCGCGTTGGTTATGCCTCAGGTAATGTTAGCTCGTTTACTTTAGTGGTTCAGGATATTAGATTGATTAGCTTTGATTGGATTACTGGTAGACGGGTGGATACAGGGAGAGACGGAGATACAGAAAAAACAGTTGATGGATTTGGATTCACATGACCTTCGTGTGACCTCAGCATAACTCTTAGTGGATCTTTCTGTTTGTTTTATCTGTCTGCCTGTCCGTCTGTCTGTCTGTCTCTAGAAGATAAAGTAACTCTTAAGCTAATGAAAGTCATTATAGCTGGTAACATAGGACATTCAAAGTCTCCATAGACCTTGAAGTGATTTGAATATTGAGAGAGTTGATTGATTTATCACTAACACTTCACTATACCCTCACTATACCCTCACTAAACTCATTATGCCCTCACTAAATTTACTATACCCCTTACTGTACCCCTCACTATACCCTCACTATACTCACTATACCCTGAATATACCCTCACTATACCCTCACTATACCCCTCACTATACCCTCACTTACCCCTCACTATACCCTCACTATACCATCACTTATCCCTCACTATACCCTCACTATACCCCTCACTATACCATCACTTACCCCTCACCAACGTCTAACTAACCTTTTCTTCAACCACTTATTAATTCCCACACTATCTCCACTTCTCCTCGAAACACCTGTGTCACTGAGGATAATTACAGGTATGCCTCAGGACCATCAACACCTGTTATCTTGAGATCTGGCAGCAATAACACACGTCATCAAGCAACAGATACTTAATGTCCACCACCGCTACCGCCTCCTCTTCCTCCTCTACGTCCTACTCCTCCTCCTCTTCCTACTACTCCTCCTCCTCCTCCTCCTCCTCCTCCTCCTCCTCCTTGTTCAGTGTTGTGTGAAGATAACACAACAGGAGAGTGACAGAGAATGAAAGAAAAAAACTGTTATTCAGATTATCCCTCGCAATCACTCTTGACAATGACGAGATATGTCTCTCCGGGGCTCACATGTTTAAAGGCAATTGGGGTATATATATTTTTTTGTGTGTGTGTGTTATTATTGTGCTGGGTACGTGTCATGAATGGGATAACATGATAACACATGATAACACGAAGATTGATGACTTGGTTCCTGTCAATGGTTTATGTCTTGTGGGGAGTAAACGTTTCTGTAAATAAAACTACCTAAAGCAATTTGGGTTTTATCGTAATGATCTCTGAGAAGCGATGCCCCCCCCAAAAAAAAAAAAAATATTCCACAACGAAAAGAAGTAGAAATATATTCATTCGTATTATGTATAGTGTTCAATCCACTCTATGCTTAAGGTGTTCAGTCATCAAACGTAAGGTACTCATTCATCATGTACTTAAGACGTTTACAAATCGTCCTCATAGGTATTCACTCGCCTTCCTCAAGACTCTCAGGAATTACACAGAGAATTAAATACCCTGTTCCTCTGAGACTCTCTTAAATCAAGGCAGTAGCGGACACTGTAAATCAAACGAGCGAGTGGCATTGTTTAATCGATCTAAGAAATCTCATTAAGGCTGGCAGGTGACATTGGGATGCCTCGAATACTCAGGTAATCACATAACCAGGAAACATTGGCTTTGGTGTGCAGCTTCCCGCAGCCTTCACATTCCAGGGGAGACAGAAAGAGATGAGTGAGAGAAGAAGTGAGAGAAGGGGATAAGGAGGAAGGGGAAGAAGGGAGAGAAGGTGAAAAATGATGAGGGAGAGAGTGGAGAGGAGGTGGAGTGAGGGTGAAAATAGTATGGGTGACTCGTACAATAAAGGAGAGAGAGGAAGGGAGAAGAGGAGGAAAGGTGAGGGAGGAAATGAATAATGGGGCCATTTATACTGAGGGGAAGGGAGAAATGGAGAGTTAATTAGGTAGGGGGAATGATAAGGGAGGGAGGAGAAAACTAAAAAGGTCATACGAAAAGAGGGAGAGAGAGAAAAGGGTAAAGGGACAGGGAGGGTAATGGTGGTACTGAGGGCAAGGAAGAAGGGGAGGAGACAGAGGTAAGGGAGCAGGGGATTGAATAATCCTGGGAGAGAGAGGGAGAGAGTAGGAGAAGGGGTTAAGGTAAAGGGTGGATAAGATAATGATATATTAAGAGTTAAACATAACGTGATGAAGGATGAGGATAGGGGATGGGTCCAAAGGGAGAGGGGGAAGATGGGCCATAAGGAAGGGAGAATTGGAATGGGATGGGTGGGAAAGAGTAGAAAGGAGGAAAATAGATTAATAAAGAATCTAAAGATGAAAGAGGGTTTAATTGACATGATAAGAAAGGGTTAAGAAAGAAGTAGAAATCCTAGTAATAGTAAATAGGGGACGAAGAAGAAAGGAAGTTAAAGAATAAGGATAATACTAATGATTATCTTCCTCAGGTGTTATTTAAATACAAAGGTAGAGAGACAATTTAGGTACAAAAGACTTAATGTAAATAAAGGTAATATTTTTCTTTTATTGTGAATATATTGGATAACTATAAGAACGTATGTACCTGTAACGTAATGCTGATACCTGTGGTTTAATTACAGTGAAGGATTAATCGTCTACAGTGTACAGGTGAGCTCCCCATACTCACAGGTGTTACTCATCAGCCTTCTACCGTGTTACACTGATTACCTGGGGGGAGTAAAGCCTAATCATCTACAAATGTTCACAGGAGAAGATTAATATTTTATTGTGGTTTAACAGCCCCCTGATTGCTGGTTTAGTGATAATTGTGGCCTTAATGGTGGTTATTAGAGTGTGCCAGGCGTGAGAGAGGCGTGGGTGCAGGGTTCAAGTCGTGGCGGAGGTGTGAGGAATACTCTATAGTTTGGTTGTGTCCATCACCTGAAGATTTAATTGATTTTAGATATAGTTTTCAAGACTAAAATATTCCTTGTATTTATGTAATAAGTTTAATTCATTAGATGGTATTATTGATGAAGTATTATGAAGTATTATAGATATTTCATGTTTTAAGACAGACGAGAGATAAATAAACAACACGAAGAATATGACATGATAAAGGAGATAACTGGAGGTAAAGGAATTCTTTAATTACATCACTGATCAGGAATCCGTCAGCAGGGAGTGTCGTCTGGAGAACTGGCCTGAGGGAGCTGAACAGGTCCTCTCTCAGTGGTCAGTCTCCCTGGAATGTTTCAGTGACCTACGAAATTTAAAGAGCGTCCCGGGGTCACAGGTCTTCACAGGACGAGACGTGAGAACTTTATTAGAAGAGAACACAAGATAGGCAGCACTGTACACTACAAGAGGACAGATAACAAGACAGGACTCATGACAACACACCCGAGGCTGACAAGTTTCTATAAGTACAAGTGACGGTCACGACTTGTTTTAAGTATGAATGACATTGATGGTTTTTTCACGCTTCTAACATACTTACATAATATTAACAGAAAGATAAAGGGAGTTTTTGGGGAGACAGGAACGACTTACATATTCTGACATTAAAAACTTGCAGCAAAACTAAAGCAGAACCTGAGGGTGTCATGAGAGAGAAAGAGAACCAGCGACTTATAGAACAGGAGGCGAGTTATGTATCAACCTGGTCTCTGTACGCCAAAGAAATAAGAACAAAAACTATTAATTAAGTTATAAATATTATAAATTCATACACCGTAAGGCTTATTAATACAAAGTAACTTGAGTCAATTTTACTGTTTCTCACAAGAAAACAAGAAGAAGAACGGGTCTCAGCAGCGACACCTGAGGAACCCCCCCGGGTGTTGGAACTCACCTCGCCACTTGCCAGGTAATTGGCTCGCCTGGTTACCTGGCTTCCGGGCTGTGGTTAACTAGACGCGATTAACGTGCAACCCAGCGATCGTCTCCGTCATGACCTGTCTACCTGTCCCGAGTTACGCTCCACTCCTTACCTCGTCTGCATATTATTTTGTCGTGGGAGTTACATTTACCTCCATAATTTCAGAGATGGAGGAGGGTGGAGTAGAACGTCCAGCCATCCCCTGGAGTGGTACAACCGTTACCAAAGCTGTTTTTTTTAATACAATTTGTTTCTTTTTAAAAGAGATCATGGTATTTATTTCTCACATAAATAGTTAATTATTTGTTCATATGAGTTATAAACTATAGTAAAATAAGTTCAGACGAGTGATATGCAAAGTGAACCAGAAATTTACAGGGAGAATATTTTGTTCGGGTCGTGGACCTTATCTTGTTTTTGTTATCTTATTCTTACTTGTTAACGACGTAGTAAAACAGTTATGTCCACAACTTTACAGATAATAAGACAATAGTTCAGAATACCTGCAGTGGAAAATTTGGTGCTTTTAAACTAAAGATTCTGTAGTCGATACCATAATGAAGACTCATCAACATATAATTAAAAAAACTACCTTCAAACTCTTGGATTTGTTTATAAAAATCAGCAAACACAAGTGATTAAAGAGTTACCTCACCATCAGTAAAATGTTCCCGGTAGTACCTAAAAAAAAACACATTAGTATTCCATTATATAACCTTATCACCCTACTGTCTCTCTCGGGTTCTTACGTCAGGCAAAACGTGATGTTGCATCTGAGTTTCTTTATTTATGTTTACGTTCGATTAAATCCTCAGCTCCAGATATCTGAAATAATAATTGTTTAACCTTCTGATTTTTAAATCCTGAAAAGTTGAATTTTAATCCTCAAACTATTTGTATTGGATTCTTTCTCACCCTGATCGTCTACTTCTCGTACCTATAAGGTGTCAAGTTCAATTTCCCCAGCAGTTCTCACCGCGGCAGTTCAGAATTCTAGCAAAAACCAAAGAATCTGCAAGAAGTGCTCACTTAACCCATCAGGAGAAGACCAGCTGGACGCAAAACGCCTGACTGGACACTGGACACCATAGGGCGGCATCCTATTGAGACAAATTGGATCTTTATTTTATTCACAAGATGTCTGAAATAATGGCTCCTTACTGGCGTGGACTCTTGAAATAGATTCTTAACACTTAAAACTCTTTCAGAACTGTCTCATTACGCGTAAGGCGTCCTGAAACTGCAGGCTGAAATCTCCTAGAACTGAAGACGTTCCGGAGTTGAAAATCTCCTAAAAAGAACTAGGCATTAATTTCTACGACGTCCTGCACTTACTTCCTTAAGAATTGGACATCCTTTAAACTCCTCTTCACTCGTGTAAACTTTTTTAATTGACTCTAATATCTAAAATATCCTAGAAAAATAATCCTAAGCTCTAGTATACTCTGAAACTGATGTCTTTGTTTACCTCCAATCGTCTCTGGAATGCAAATCTAGAAGTGCTTTTTTGTGCGCTTCTGAGGTGTCAATGAAGCAGCCTCTGCCTTAAGACATCATGAGTAAGGATTCTCAAAACAACTATGTTAACTTTTCTCCTTACCAAAACGTGAAGATGGAAAACAAAACAAAAATCTTAAATTCAGCATCAGTTGGAATCTTCATGTTTACGTCGTAAGTTATATGGGTGGGATAGAGGATTCCCACATCATTAACTTGAGGAGGAGGAGAGGGTGGGGAGGGGGGAAGCTGAGGAATAGGGGAAAAATCTGACCTACGAACCTCTTAATGTATCTTCATCCTGGTCTTGGGGCTTTCGACACAACAAGAGATATTTTAATGAAGAGACTCGGTCCTTGGTCCAGTGACTTAACGACCGTAGAGACCACTAGAGGCCACAACCTGGAACTCCTTCAACAAGCTGGAGGAATTCCAGGTATGTCACGCACCAGAAGGCCGTGGCGTGCTGGAGCCGCTCAAGTCGTAAATATCCGATTAAAATTGTGGTTCTTGCAGGTGGAGGGAAGTAGCGGCTCTGTGACGCTGCCGTGTTACGCGACACACCGGCCCTGCAGGAGAGGAGAGAGGGAAGGAACGGAGAGAAGAGAGGAATGGAGAAAAGAAAAGGAGGAAAGGAAAGGAGGGAAAGAAGGAATAGAAGGGTGATAGGGAAGGAAATAATGAAAGGAAACAAGGGAAAGAGGAAACAAAGAAGAAAAATGAGGGAAGGGAAGGAATATAGGTAGAGAAAGGGAAAGAAAGGAGAGGACAGTAGGAGAGGGAAAGAACGAAGCTAATTAAATAAGGAAAGGGTATAGAAGGAAATGAATGGTAAAAGGACATGAATGGAAGGAAAATATAAGAGCAAAGAAAGTGTAGGGAAGGAAAAGAATGATGGAAGGGCAAAAAATGAAAAAAAAACGAATGATAGAAGCGCAAGAAGAAAATGAATGATGTAAGGATGTCGAAGTGAAGATAAATAAGAGAATAACGGAAGGGAAGGAAAGAATGGGAAAGACATGATAAAAAAGAAGATGGAAGGGGAAGAAGGAGAGGTAAAAGACGATGATGAGGGAAGGAGAGAAATAAAAATATGAAGGAATAGTGGGGAAGGAAAATAAAACGAAGAAGAAAAGGAAGGGAAGAAAGGGGTGAAGTGAGGGAGAAGAAATATAATAGAATAAGAAAGAGTAAAAAAAACAGAAGGAATAATTAAGAAAGTAGAAGAGAAAAGGACAAGAAAAGAGCGAGGAAAATTGAAACTAATAAAGAAAAAGAGAAAATAAAAACTAAAAAAAACAAAAAAGAAGAGAAAGGAGAGGGGGTAATTTTTTCGTATGCGAAGAGGAAGAAGAAACGAATGGAGATGATAACAGAAGAAGAAGATTAAACAAAGATAATGAGAAGCAAAAATTTATAGAGAAATGTGTTATTCCTACTGTTAACCCATTTAGACGTGGTGCTGAGAACGTATATAACTGTAAACCTATTTAGACGTGGTGCTGAGAATGTATATAACTGTGAACCTATTTAGACGTGGTGCTGAGAATGTATATAACTGTGAACCTATTTAGACGTGGTGCTGAGAATGTATATAACTGTGAATATTTATGAGAACGTATATAACTGTGACGTGGTGCTGAGAACGTATATAACTGTGAACCTATTTAGACGTGGTGCTGAGAATGTATATAACTGTGAACCTATTTAGTTGTGGTGCTGAGAACGTATATAACTGTGAACCCATTTATACGTGGTGCTGAGAACGTATATAACTGTGAACCTATTTAGACGTGGTGCTGAGAATGTATATAACTGTGAACCTATTTAGTTGTGGTGTTGAGAACGTATATAACTGTGAACCCATTTATACGTGGTGCTGAGAACGTATATAACTGTGAACCTATTTAGACGTGGTGCTGAGAATGTATATAACTGTGAACCTATTTAGACGTGGTGCTGAGAATCTAATAAAATATTCAGAACCTCTCTTGCTGTTTATGAATCTATCTCAAGCTTAACGAACCTAAAGTAACTTGTTCAACCAACTTTTGAACCCGTATAGATAGCTTTGAACACAACAGGATCGTTCTCAACATGTTTATTCTCTTGTGGAATCTATCAAGCATGTTAAGTAGCATAAAATGAATCCGTTTAGAAAGCTGTGAAGTTATCAAGGTTATCAATTGAGTTATTTAATGTAGACTGAACTTATTTACAATGTTATTGAAGATGACGTGGAGTTATTAAGCGTCGTGGGGATCTATTTAGCTTTTTGTGAATATAGTCATAATGTGGGATCACCTAGGGATTTAGCACCCCTGATAAGTTTTACCTGTCAGTAATTTTCACCTGTGATTTGCCTGTGTACATTACATTACAGGTTCGCATATAATTCACCTGTAGATTAACTATCCTAATGATTATCTAACCTAACCTAGTGAGAGAGAGAGAGAGAGAGAGAGAGAGAGATGAGGAATAGAAGAGGGACTAGAGAGGAGAAAGGGAGACAGAGAAAGTGAGAGGGTGGTAGGGAGGTTAAGATGAAATAAAGGTAGAAAGAAGGAGGGAAAAAATAAGAAAATGAGGGAAGAAATTAAGGAGTCAGGGAGTATATGGCGGGGAAAAAATAAAGGCACGAGAAAAATAGAAAAAAGAAAGTAGAATGGGAGATAGGAAGGTAGACAGAAATGGTACAGAGAGAGAGAGAGAGAGAGAGAGAGAGAGAGAGAGTAACACTAGGAGGAAGGCTGTGGGAATGACTGGATCAGACTTCTCAGAACGTATGAAACTGAATCTTCCTCTCTCGGTTTAGTTCCTCGTGAGTCAGTGGTGTATATAATAGTTTATTTGATTGTTACTCCTCTCTCCACATACAGGGTAAGAAGGAAGGATGGAGGATTGACTGGCATAATACAGGGTAGGATAGGATAGGATAGGATAGGATAGGGTAGGATGAGGGGATTAGTTGATCATTCCCTCCATATACAGGGTAGGGGAAGGGGGGGAGGATGAGGGAAGGATGGAGGATAGCAGGGAAGGGTAGTTAGAGGAGGGAGGATTAACTAGTCATCCCCTCCACTTGGCAAGATGGAGGAAACTTTGAAGATTAATTGAACTTTTCCTCCATATATACGGAATTCATTATTGATGCAATATTTTTTTTTAAGTCCTGAGGGAACTTTTTCTGCACTTTGAATAGAAAAGTAAGAGCCTTAAATGACTCCAAATATTGAGTCTGACTAGAAAATGCATATACTAGATATCAATAGCGAAGTAATAGTGAAGGAATTTATATAAAGATTCATTAATTAACACTATTTACCTGGGTTTATTGTTGTAAGAAATTAGATCTTTAATTAGTATATATCTGAGACACCAAGACGTAATGAATGTATGATAAACTCTCACTTTTATACAGCTTAACCAGTTGTATACCCTCACAGTCATACATTCCCACAGTCATACACTTCCCCAGCCATACAGAGTCATACACCAGTCACACTCTCATCGGCTGAAGCTAAATAATTATACAAAATAGAATTGTGGTCCTTTAAAACCGAAGCCACTTTAGAGCTACTTTGGGGGTGGAGGGGGTGAGGAGGGAGGGTGAGGAGGGAGGGTGAGGGGGTGAGGGGTGAGGAGGAGGGGAGGAGGAGGGTGAAGGTGAGAGGGTAGAAGAGGTGAGGGGGAGGATGAAGGGTGGGAAAGGTAAAAGGGGTGAGGGGTGAAAGGTGAGAAGGGTAGAATAAGTGAGGGGAGGATGGGGGTGAAAGGAGTGGGAGGGTGAGGGGTGAGGAGGATAGGAGGGAAGGGGAAGACAAGAGAGGAGAGTTGGATGATAATATTAGGAGGAGGGGAAAGGAATAAAGGTGAAGGGGGACAGGAGAGGATAAGGAATGGGGTAGGAAGACAGGAGAAGGGATGATGGATGATAAAATGGGTAGAAGAGTGAGAGGAGGAAGAAGATGGCGTGATGGGAGGTAACAGGGAAAGATGAAAGGAAAGGAAAAGGGGAGAAAGGGTAAGAGCATGGAGGGGGTTGTAGAGGGAAGGAAGGGAAGGAAGTAGGATTAGGTAAAGGGGAGATGATAGAGGGGGAAAGAAGAAAGTAGAATGGAGAGAGTGAGAGAAAGAGAAAAGTGAGAAGTAAAGAAGAGTGATGGGAGAGAAATAGAGAGGAAAGGGTAGAGGAGAAGTAGAAAGAGAGATGACAATGGGAGAAGTTAGTGAGAGAGAGGGGAGGAGAGATAGGAGGAGAGAGGAGAGAAAGAGACGAAGGAAGGAAGGAGGGAGAGAGGAGGGAGGGGGAGGAAGGGGCTATTAAACGCCGCAGATCGACCAGACCACAAACTAACCCAGCAACCACAGTTTCACCCGCACGCTACAAACCCATCCAACCACTTGTCTACCACACTCCCTCCTACCACCTATTACAACCTAACCTAACACAGCCCCCTTCATCATGCCACGGATCAACACGACCATGGCCCATTCTCAGCCACCAAGTACAATAGCCATAGTTTATACATTTGCCACAATCATCAAGACTTGTTTGATATAATTCCCTGCGGTTGTTGAAGTGTGATGTCAACAAAAAACATCTTGCAGCTTATTTAAACCAACTTAAATGACAAGAAGCTGAGGTGAACAAGACCCAGAAGAGAAAGAATATCAAGCGACTGGTTCTTATGACATAACTCCTCTAGATGATGAAGACTTTATTTGATATATAGACACCATTACCGAAACAGGTCTTCCCTATAGGACATGAGAGGCTGTATATGTGGTATTGTTTATGTATAATAATAATAGAATAAACAAATTACCAAGATTACTGCGTCAAAAACTCATATTATTGTCTCGCTATATTTGGTCCTGCCCAGGTTAATGCTTGAAAGTACACAAGGAAAATCATTATGATTAGTTAACGTCTACGAAGCTGACTTAAGGAAAGAATCCCAATTAACTTTGTTTTTTATGTTCTAGAGCTGCCGTCAACACGAGGTTAGGCACGCCGAGATAATAATGACATCCTAAGATTTAACCAAAGAACGAGAGGTTATGAGGGACAGTGTTATAATTCAACAACAACACGAGCCAGTTAACAGGCTGAATTTTCAGAACTTAACATCTCATCAGGATAAGGAATTTCAGATGACTGAGGTCCAACAACGCTGCGTTACATTATGCGAGATTATCTTAGTTGAACATCTGAACAGGTTATGGAATTTCAGATTATTCTGATTCAACACCTGAGCAAGTTTAATAATTCCTGAGTGTCGAGGCTCAACACATATTGGGAAAATGGATATTTAGGAGTCAACACCCAAACGATTTCAAGAACACCAAATTATCGAAGTTAAACAGCCGATCGGGTTAAGGAATTCCAGGTTATCGAGGTTTAACACCTGAGCGGCCGCCGTCCAACTGATACATACCTGGCCGCAATATAACAATAAAAGGGCCAGCTGACTGGCGTATAGTGGACCAGCGATAAGTCGCATCAATAACCTGCTCCCTGGTTACGTGTTGTCAATCAGTCAAGTAGTAATAATCACGTGACTTATCGTATATCCACATTAACGGTCGTACCGATTTTCAAGACGGAACAATAACTTGAACTATCTCGTAACTTGAATCAGTATCGTAAAGTCAAATCGTAAATTCGAATCAAAGTCCAAACTTTTCTTTAAATCGTATCTTATGGTTTTATCAGGATTCCAGACTAAATTGAGTTATATCACCACTACACCATTGTAAAAAGACCTGCGTTATCTTCAAGTGGCATCAGTGTCCTTCCAGTACAGGGTGTGTGTAAAGTCTCTTGATGTTTGTATTTACGGACACCCTTGAGGAAGTTACACACTCGGTATGTACTTATCATTTATTTGAACTTACAGCCCACAGCACTTAGAAGCCACACAGACTGACGGCTTCGAAACTCATAACCAACAACTTTGTGCATCCCTCCCTTACCCCTCCTCCAGAAATCCCCGAAAACGTTAGCATGGATATATAAATTTTAAACATTATTTTATTTCTGTTTCTATAACCCATCTATGCATTTATTTTAGTTACGAACACGATAGAATATATTACTGGGACAATGTTTGGCCAGTTCGCTGAAGTAGAGTGTTAATAAATGTCGTAAAGTGGCATAAGGTGTTAGAGTGCCATAAAGTGTCACGTTATGTCACAGTGATTCATGTAATGTCCAAAACGTTTATAAAGTGCCATTAAATCTAACGAGTGTCGTATAATGTCATAAGATGTGTTGCTCAATGAAAAAGTGTTGTAAAGTGTCCTAAGGTGTCCTGAAGTGTTCTAAAATGTCCTAAAGTATCAATGTTTTAAAGTGCCATTAATAGGCAATGGTTTCAGTGTCCTAAAGTTTGCATAAAGTTTCATAAAGTCTCTAATAGTTATAAAGTGTCCAGGCAACATACAATACTGTCGAAAAGTGTCATAAGGTTCTGTGAAGTCTCTCAAAGTGCCATAAACTGCCATTGACCTTCGTAAAGTGTCATTAATGTCGTGAAGTGTGTAAAGTGTTTTGGAGGCGTCATGTCTTTTCCATCAGCTGTTGATTCGTCAAACAGGTCCCCACCCTAATTGATAACAACCTAGCCTCACCATTGGGATTAGAGCTTAGTAACAATGGTTCTTAATCCCAGTAAGTACTAATACCGATGGATCCTAATTCTCATGGGCTCCAACTGTACTGCTGAGGACCGTAATGCATCAGGGGTAATTAAGATTAAGGTCTTTTTGGACAGAAAACCAATTGATCTTGAAATTTTTAATGTTGACCCTGTGACAACTCAGTATCAGTATCGAAAACTAGAGATATGATTCATCATAAGATAGAGGCGAAGAACCTCTGGTCAAATTTGATGATACCACAGTGATAATGACAGTAGGTAAACAAATTGACCTGGGATAGCATTTCAAGTCCTCCTCTATATACAAGATTGGGAATATCCTCTTATTAAGTAACAGAGGAGGAGTAAACATCTTCCTTTACTTCTTGTTTAGTAAAAGTTATCAAGTCAAGAAGAAGGTAGAGTGCGTCAAGGTCACTCACTGTCTCAGAACCATAAGTACACACCAGGCCGCACAAGGTCAGGTGGTGTAAATATCATATAAGAGTTGTATTAGGGGTCAGGGAGGTGGGAGGACGGGTCTGTGATAGAGGAAGTTTTCTGCTTGAATTATGTAATCTTGTTAAACTTTTCGTACAGGTCAGATTTTTGCTGTAAAAGGCTGTTTTTTTTTCTCGTTCAGTATTCGAGGCGTTCTTGATCTCTCTCCCTTTCTCTTGTTGTTTAAGAAAGGTATAACCATTATAATCTCTGTAACGTTGATCAATATATTAAAGCAATGGTAAATAATACTACATAGCAGCGTAATAGTTCACATTAATACAGTGTTTGTTTTAACCATACGAGTCACAGCCTATCATTTGGTCGTCACATTTTAAGCTTCAAATCAACAAGTTCCTAAACATATATCTGTAATGTCTCCATGTTACGCTTATTCTATTGATTTTTTTCTCAGTAATAGTGGCACCTGCGTCTAGTTTCATTATATAGACTTCGAAAACTGTAAAGAATACAAAATATTCCATTCGTTATAAGTATTTTCAGAATTTTTTTTATCCATTTCAATCTCTCGTTTATGTTCCAAAGATAAAAACAAACAAAAAAAATAATCACAATCAGCGATACACTTCACTTGTGTTGGTATATATGTCTGTAATACCACCAACGACGTTAACAACAACAAAAAATACTCTTTTCTCTAATAAGTCCACCTGACACTTCTCCAGAGCGCTAACACACCCGAACGAACTAGATTTCCTGGCCAATATTTCAGCCTTCCTCCACGCCGTACATCTCCCCGTCCCTTCCATATTTCATCCCTTCTTGGCCTTTTCACCAGCCGACTGCCCTCCAAATTAGTTCTCGTCAACCACTCCACTCAGATAAAAGAGGATAACGAGTTGATAACGAGTTGTATTCTACCGGAATGAAAGGAAGATGTAAATACCATTCCATCGTCTTGAGTTGAGAGTGTTGGGGGGGGTGGGGGTGGGGGGGATCAAATACGTGGCCATCCATTGTTTGTATTCTTCATGACGTGATGTTCAGAACCTTTATAACGGTGTTGCCACGGTGCTAAAATTCCTGTCCAAATGTTGTCATATTTGGTCTTTCAGTTGTCATAAACTATATTTCTTTCTTGGGATATGTTATTGATGGAGAAAATTATATATTTAAACAGAATATCTGGACAAAATAAATGTGTTGAATATATACGACGAATATAGTGATAAGATAATGAAAGTTTAAACCAGTGTGAGGTGTTGAATCGTCCACATAAGGGATTGGGAGGTCGTGTGACTTTGTGGCTTTTATTGTAGAGTTGAGAAAATAATAAATCCTCTTAATATGTGGAGTTAATGCACCTAAAAAAGGATAAAGAAGACGAAGATAAATTAAGTCTTTAAAAAACACATTTATCAGAGGAAATCAAAATGTTTCATATGACAGGTCAGTGATATAGCATTTTTTTTTCTTCTATAGTGATAAGTCCTTCCTGTTGTCCTTTGTTATGGGTTGACTTAACACTTCCCATGTGTCAGGGAGTACAAACAACACTCAAGACTGAAATAACATATAAATTTATCAACTTTCTCGTTTAACTGTGACTGCTCTGTCTCTATTTGTTTCTAGACTCTCTCTCTCTCTCTCTCTCTCTCTCTCTCTCTCTCTCTCTCTCTCTCTCTCTCTCTCTCTCTCTCTCTCTCTCTCTCACCTTCATCCAGACGAGATGGCCTTTGAGTATTACTCGTGATCTGGACATACAAAGACCCACCTCACAAAGCGTCAGATTCCTGCACCCCTCCCCTCCCCTCTCCCTAGCCTCCCCTCCCCCGCCTCCTAGCCTCCCCCTGGCCACACAAACAAACAGTGACGTCATCAGGATAAACAAAAAACAATGGCATCAACCACTATAAAGGAAGCTCAATGCCCGTACAGTGTGTGTGTGTGTGTGTGTGTGTGTGTGTGTGTGTGTGTGTGTGTGTGTGTGTTGTAGTCGACTGTAAAAATGTATGGGTTTTTTTTACAGGTTAATTGTTTCTCTTTTTTTTGTGATAAATTTAATCGAGTGAGAACTATATCGTGAGATGAAGTGTCATATGATTATTATTGTAGTTTATGAAAAAGTTACAGAACGATTTAACTTTCATTTCGGCAGGTAAATATTGTTCATTAGTGTCTCTACCTCACTCCCTACTACCTCACTCCTCACTCCTCACCCATCTCTACCTCACTCCTCACTCATCTCTACCTCACTCCTCACCCATCTCTACCTCACTCCTCACCGATCACTACCTCACTCATCTCTACCTCCTCCTCACCCCATCTCTACCTCCTCTCACCCATCTCTCTACCTCACTCCTCATCCATCCTCTACCCTCACCTCCTCACCCATCCCTACCCCACTCCCCACTCCTCACCTCTACCTCACTCCTCACCCATCTCTGCCTCACTCCTCACCCATCTCTACCTCACTCCTCACTCATCTCTACCTCACTCCTCACCCATCTCTACCTCACTCCTCACCGATCACTACCTCACTCTCCTTCCATACCACTACCTTACTCTCCACTAGCTCCTCACCCACCACCACCACCACCACACCTCCCACCTACCACCACCACCACTCTCCCCACTTACCACCACCACACCTCCCACCCACCACCACCACCACACCCCTCTATAAAGTCAGAAACTACTCGCATAGGCAAACAAGATAATATTCTACCCCACAGGTGCACAACTTTCCTCTTTTTCACTCCTGTACATCACCTGTGGCAATTAACCACACTGCTAATAAGCACTTGGGTGAATCTTAATGACTCGTGTGGTAATTATGTCATTAGCGGACTGTAATCAACGTCATTGGTAGCTTGTTCTAGTTGACCAGAAGGCGTCCCATCCCTGCCTACACCTTATCACTTGTGTGTTTTTTGTTTTTTTTGTTTTGTTTTTAGAGAAAATGTTTGGAGCGCTGACGCCTTGGCTTAGTGTATGTAAGGTCAGTGAATTATGTAGAGGAATATTTAAAGTTTATAGTAAGTTTTTTTTCTTGACAAATAGAAATAAAGAGACAGGAAATGAAAGACAAATCGTTATGAAGTGTTCAGTGTGATTCACTATTGGTCGTCACGTTATTGAGTGTAAATTAATTTTTTGATAAGAAATCTAAGGAAAACAAATTATTTGCTAGTTTTCAGGTTATTTATGTGTTATTGTTTCAAGTGAAAATTTATTTCACGAGTCATGGGAATACAAAACATGAAATTTAATAAATATCAAATACAAAATTACAATTAAGTGTCTTTTGGTCGTCTTGTAATTAATTATTCCATCTCATTTAATTAAGACCTTATACTGTCCTTTCTTTCTCCGCCACTTTCTAAAATTTCTTCAATGCTTTCTTTAATTTAACATGGATTCATCTCGCATACCTCTGTACCTACACCTGAGACACTTAGGACATAATTAGTACACCACCATCAGTACACGAGTAAGTCATTGTCACCTTAAACTATCCTAATCCTGTAAGCATATTTCCCTAAATAAGACAATAACGACAGTCTTTCTCAAACCCGTAATGACATTAAGTTAACCCGATGTGTAAAGAGATAGAGTAAATAAGAAAGTCTCTCAAATCCACAATTTTACCAGGGAGCCAAAACAAAGAGATCACAACACCC
Organism: Homarus americanus; assembly: GCF_018991925.1. Lineage (NCBI taxonomy): Eukaryota > Metazoa > Arthropoda > Malacostraca > Decapoda > Nephropidae > Homarus > Homarus americanus. The sequence goes on along the minus strand of NW_024738735.1, from coordinate 819,374 downwards.
AACACACACCGCTGAGAGTGTTTGTCAATACCATGAGTCGGACCATCGCGTAAATCCAGGCAGGTAAACAAACCACTCCAGTCTGTCGCAGTTTCCCTTCACACAGGGGATTACCTCCACGGGATTTTAGGGACAGTGACATCTGTAGTGTCTCCCACCAGGTAATCCCTAGTCTCCTAACAGTGGATTAATTATATAAATCCGTGTGTGTGTAATCCAGGATTGGCTGGTGGGTGAGAGGGAGGGGGGAGAGTAGCGGGAGGGTGGGAGCTTGGACTCTGTCGTTGGGGTTATGTTCAGTGGATGGTTTAAGGACAGTCTGGCGTGCAGTATAGTACCTCTGTAATGTTAAAAGGATGTTTGATTTAATTGAGGAAGATGCTGTATGAGGGACCTGGAGTTCTTGTAATGAATATTCGTTATTATTATTTTTATTATTATTATTATTACTATTATTATTATTATTATTATTATTATTATTATTATTATTATTATTATTATTATTATTATTATTATTATTATTATTATTATTATTATTATTATTATTATTATTATTATTATTATTTTATTATTATATAAATTTGCTTTGACGTTAGGTTGTATTGAATCTTTTTGTAAATATTAGTCAGCACTGTTCTTTAATTAACTTACTGGGCCTGTAGAACAACCTATTAACCTCTTATTTTATTCCCTACAATAATTTACATTGGGAATTTATCAAAGACAAGTGTCAAAATAGCGCCAACAGACAACAGGGAAGCTGAAACACGCAATATTTCTGTGTTTATTTCTCCAGCTACGCCGCGTAAATTGTCACTTAAGATGTGTTACTCTGTACCACCAACATGACGTAATGGATAATTGAAAATATAAGTAATGAATGTTATTAATTTCCATTTACCATTACGCGTAACAGGCAGAAGGTAGAAGTTAAATAACGGGAGAATGACAAGACTGTATACTCACTCTCCTCTGTTAATATTAGTGCTGTTACTAATGCTACTGCACTGTTACTGCTTCTGGCGCTACAAATACTACTGTTGCGTTACCTTTGTTATCGCCTCTATGCCTATTAGTAAAGTTAGCTTCTTGACTTAACAGTTTACATATACATTTACAAGTTTTTAATGATAAACTCTTACATATTTGATAATGGAATTGAATCTCACGGGGCAGATGTAAGGAGTCAATGTGGTCGTCACTGCACTTGACCGTCTCCTCCTCTCCAACTAAAGTCAGATACCCCAGCCACAAGTGGGTCGACTGAGAGTGCCCCGGGCGAGTAGCAGGAGGCGAGTGCTGTATCTACTCGGTTTAATGAGTACTAAAGAATGTCAAAATAAAATAATTATTATCTTTTTCTCTTGCCAAACAAAATATGAAAAAAAAATCTTCTTACGTAGAGTCCTTTTGGTCATCAGGAGTTGAACACTACTCATCTCTATAATGACTATAATCTTGTAATAAACTCCAAGATACATAAAAGGATAGAGAGGAAAATAAAAGTCCAATTTATTAACTTAATATAATTATTTTCGCAAAAAAAGCCAGATACACACACACGCACACACACACACAAATATAATTCAATGTTTTTTTTTTTCACTGACTAAAACTGACACAGGACAAAGTTTATTTGCACGATTCGCATTAATTTTTTTTGTTATTTTGTTTTTTTGTCGTCGCCTCCTCTTGCCACCTCGACAGATATTTGAGAGTTGTCGAGTATTTGTGTACCTGTGCCAGGGATCAGGTAATTGTGGGGAATTATCAGTTTGAATGTTATGGTGAAGACAATGTTTTGTTTTGGCAGGTTCTGGTGGTGTAAGTTTTTATTACAGGAGAAAATGCCCGAGTTCAGGGTAATAGAGGGAGGGAGGATGGCGTTCTCTAGTGGTGGTGAGTAACGAGAGAGAGAGAGAGAGAGAGAGAGAGAGAGAGAGGGAGGGAGAGAGAGAAGAAAGGAGGTGGGTCTCGTGAAAGTAAAGAAAAATACAGTAAAATATGGGTGGCAAGTACACAAGATATTATATATTAACACAATGACAAACTGGAATATATTCAAGATATACCCACACACACAGAAACATTATACATAAAAGAGGCAGTTCAGTGCCAAACAACAATGTATAACTTAACATTAAAAACAGTACATTGATCAAAGGAACATATTAATGCAAGTATAAAAACGAGATCAAAACTTGTGAATAAGATTGTAATAATAATGCCAAAATATATACGTATCTATGTTAAATTAAGTCGCTAGGACACCCTTCATTGTTGACCTGCTGGGAGTAATGACGGCATGCCAGCAGAGGATACGCGTGTGACACTTGATAAAGGTGAGAACTTTTGGTGTCAGGATTTTTAGGTTTAAAGAATGATTAAGTGAGTTCTACGGTGACTTACCAATTGATCATGATTCATATACACACACATTAAATATATATATATGGGCGTCAATGCAGGCAAAGAAACTAAAACACGTATATAAAATCATATAAATTGAAAATATATACATATCCACATACATGTTTACATATTACATACATCAACACCCACACATACACACTCATACGCGTACACCGTGCTGCGCCTTCACACAACTGAATACACAACAAGTATTGTAGTAAACTCCTCCATGGAAATCGACTTAGACGTCATTATCAGTAAAAGCAACTCACTTGTACGTAATAAATATGATTTCAGTTTGTTTATAATTACTGTACGGCACCAAGTTCCCCTTACCAGCATGTTGTCATCACTAATGATAATGATAAACACAAAACCGATTCGGCATTGTGGTTGATGACTGCATGACTTCCTCGGTCAATTACATATCAGGATATGACATCACAGTCTTAATTCATCTACATCTAACTAATCACAAATAAGGCCGTGACGTCACTATCTTAAAAGTACCTCCACTAACCAATAACAAAGTAGAATGTCATGAGATTTTCTTCATTATAATATCAAAGTCTACAAATATCAAGAACACACAGATAATTTGGTGAGATTTATCATTTGTTTTTGTATAAAATTTAATACCTCAAACTATGTTAAAGTCTAAAAAATAAATACAAATAATTCTCTAATAAATACATTCTTTTCCGTTCTCACTTAACATGAGCAGCAGAGAATGATAGACACAAACAGAGAGCATAAACCAATGATCTTGTACGTATTTCTTCTATATAAATCTTAATCATAAAGGTAAGAAATATAACAGGAATGTAGATAGAATAAATTCATAATAACATACAATTAAAGAAAAGTACTAATTTCTATACACATGAATCTCAAGTATTATAGGACGTTTGAAGTTAATTTATACGAACAAATTAACCCATGTCAATATCTCAGGGTCTTGTACTGTACTAATGAGATAAATAAAGAACTCATGATTGAAAAAGATGCAACATATTAACCTATCCTCGATAACCACTGGGTAGTGACCTTTGAATGATACTAATTACACCCATAGTATAAGACATGTGTTGTGTATGGTTGACTGAGTGTAGAGTGTAATGTGGGCTATGGGGATTAAAATATCACTCGTTTATAAATGTTTCCAGCTATTACCTATTGTTATTTTGTTCTTCATAAATAGAGCATAAAGATCCGTTCCGGGACACACACACTACATGGTAACAAAACTTAAAAGATCCTTCAGTAGTTACAGTACATATACGAGTATAATTAAGTTTACTACACCTACATGAAATTCATCCACTTCACCGATACTTTAATTGGAGATAAATAATGTAAATATAATCCACATTTCAAGATATAACGAAGAGTTGTTTTTATCTCTGCCTGTAACAATGGGGACAATACAAATAAATTTTCTATAGGTATCAATAAGTTAGATGTTGATATACCTGTATCACTTTGACCACTGAATCTAAGGATGAGGTAATTTAGGTTAAGGATAGTATCATATTTAGTACACGCAGTTCTAGTTGCTCATCGCATTGTTACTGATGTTGTTAGTGTACAGAAACATTATCAACATACTGTATATTAATCAGCGTCAGTTTTAGATACAAATGTCTCTTGTAATGAATTTGGGGTCAGCATATTCACCCTATCATGCTGCGTACCTGGACGGGGTAAATAAACAAGCTTAAAGGGATATTTTCGTTGAATGGATAAATTTGGGGTTAAAACAGAAAATGCCTCACCCATCAGAACCTCAATTCGTATATTTCATTTGAATTCGTTATCGAGAAAATAGTTTCATGGGTTCAAGCAGGGTCAAGGGGTGGTTAAAGGGGGTGGTCCAGGGGTGATCAAGGGGTGGTTAAGGAAGTGGTCAGGGTGTGGTTTAGGGGATGGTCAGGGGGTGATCAAGGGGTGGGCAGAGGGATTGTCGGAGGATAATCAGGGGTTGGTCAGGAGAATTGTAAGGAGACTGTCAGGGGGGTGGTTAGGGTGATCGTCAGTGGTTTGGTCAGGGGATGGTCAAGGGATGGATCAGTTCGGAGCTGCTCGCAGACTTTACCTTACTGTAGGTAATCATAATTAAGCTCCTCCAGCAAGAGTCACCCGCCTGATACATGAGTCAGGTGGTGAGGCTCAGAGTGACATAATCGGCTGTAAACTGTAAGCCTTGTGTTGTGGATCCTATTATACTTACACTGAGTCTACCTTTTATAAGTGAACCTCATTGTGACGTAAAGTATCTCAGGCGAATTTTAAGTAGATATAAAATACTCTGCTGTGTTGTACAGATGTATGCGTGACTTATTTTGTTTCTGATTATATTGACTTCGACTTGACAGTTTCTTTCTTATTGGTGTATGTCTTTGAGTGAAAAATTACACCTCTTAATTAACAACTCGTATTAATTAACTCGCTGTTCCCGCCATGAAACCTCCCACTTTATATGGGAGCAAAATATAAAAATATATCATATGTTTCCTAAACACACACAAGCCCAGAATAACGTGAGTGAAATGCACAAATAAAACAGGAGAGCATCACACAACAGCTTCAGCTGTGTTTGTTGGGTCCTGCGGGCGACAGTGGTGGTGTTTGTGTAAATCATATGTTTGTTTAAGATGCATGAGTAGACCAAACGCAGCTGTCATCTTACACAGAGTCATGGCCTTGGGTCACGTAAGGCGAGATAAATTGTTGTTGTACCTTTATAATGGTCACTACCATACTAACACACCAACACGAGACACAGCCAGTGAGTGCTGCTCGCACGACCTATTGACCAACAGGCTGGTGAGGAGGAGTTCTCCTACAATAATGTTTTTTTTATTTACATAATGAAGTGCAGCGTCATGTTCACTTCAAAGTCATGGAGTACGTTATATATATATATATATATATATATATATATATATATATATATATATATATATATATATATATATATATATATATATATATATATATATTATACACTATTTGTGTGTGTGTGTGAGTGTGTGTGTGCTTATATGTGTATTCATGAGTGTGTGTACATGTTTTTGAGATGCATTTAGTACAGGAGAGAAGAAACCATAGTACATGTTTAATTTAGCAACACTTTTGTGCAGTCAAGCACCTCAATGACAATAATAGTTATGAGTAATTAATTTCAGTTAGAAGGTTCTTGTGAAAAATATTCCTATTTAGCAACAACAGTGTAACACACAATTTTTAACTGAATTTAATTTCTCTATAAAATATAATGCGCGTAAGAACATTGCAATCATTTCCTTTTCAATAGAAATTAATATTACGGCATTCGTGAATAAAATAATACCCTCGTATAGAAACAGTGCACATCTTGTTCAAATCAAGAGTCTGCTGAGAAAATCATGAAAAGTTATAATAATTATAACATACGTGGCGGCACACTATCACCCATATATCGTGGTTCACTAAAATATCGTGACGTAAGCTGTAATAATGATTCTTAGGCATCATTCCAGAGTTTCATATCAGGATATCTGCTGAATTAGAATTGAATCAAGTTTAAAATACTCTGGTGAGCACACACACAAAAAAAGAAAGTCATATATCTACAAGTACACTCTCTTATACTATATGTTATAGCTTCTTAGCAAAATAAAAATCGCTACACCAAATATTTTCTTCTATATCAGAATATTTAAATTAAACCAATAAACAGTCGGGGGTCTCACTAAGTGCATCAGTTAAGGCAAACACCACGCCTTGAGACAATACCACCGACCGATCATTCTTTTACAAGGATTTTTTCTAACACTAACGCAGCGCTTTACTGAGAATGTGCACTCTCTTCCCTGTTGACAAAATTAGACTTTGGTTGTAACAGTAAGATGGTTAGCTTATACATAAACAAATGTCCTTTAAGCTTGATGAACATTTGTTGTGAATACACCTGCAGGTAAAACTATCATCAGGCTTGAGTGTTCCTCCTCTCGTCCCGTGTACAGTCCTCGGCTGTCTGGGTGGAGGGTTGTGATTTCCTAATCCTCCTTCACTGTTTTATGTAGTTTTGCCTTTTTTTTTCGATGGTACTGGACGCCTGTTACTCTCTCCCCCACTTTTTTTATTTAACTTTCTTGACGTCAGTGTCCATTTGTGGGCATATAATTTGTGGCACTATGACCTCTCGTGACACTGCTCCTCTTCATCTTGCCTTCAGGTCACTGGGAATATGTCAGGTCATGTGTAGTCCGAGCGCCACCCATTCTGAAGGAGACATCAGAACAATGCATGTTATTAAAGCAAATTGTAATATCTTCTTAATCTGTGTTGTTGTGGTGGGAAACAGGTAAAGGCTTCTGGGTATATTCTCAATACCTTGAAGGGCACAGGGTACGTGACAACACAAAAGAGAAACAATGGTGATACCCTCCAAAAGGGTGGGAGGAAGGCAGGCATGTGGGGAAGTAAGTACCTGGGGTTATGAAAACACAGCAAGTGTGTGTGTGTGTGTGTGTGTGTGTGTGTGTGTGTGTGTGTGTGTGTGTGTGTGTGTCACGCTAAATTAGGAATAACTGCCGATTAAGCTTTAAAGTACAAATGACGTTTTTGTCATTAAAAAACAAAACAAGGACTTCATACACAGAGTAACAGGTCAAGATATTATAAAAGTTAATGATATCGTCGTCAAGGGTTAAGTCGTCATACTTAAAGGGTTAAAGACAAATATTTATTAGCACCGACCAGGAATATCTCTAGTGTATGTTGCAAACTTACCATAGGAGGCTGGAGGCTGAGACTGGAGGGGATCTGGATCTGTGAGGTGGAGGAGAGGCCGAGTCCTACGCCCGACATGGCCGACATGCCGTGCACGGGTGGGGCCGACATGAAGCCTCCTGCCATAGATGAGCCGTGCATCTGGCCGCCGTACATGTAGTGCGACATGGAGCCGAACCCAGAGCCTCCAGTCCCGAAGCCGCCGAAGCCGCTCTTGTCCAGAGGCTTCAACATGTCCGGGAAGCCCAGCATACCCTTCTTTTTCTTCGATTTCTGGCTCAGTTTGCGGTTGCGGGTCTGGATACCTTCCTTCTTCATGGTGAGTGGCCGGTTTACCTGAAGAGAGAGAGATAAAAATCGTTATTGCCAATACTTGAAGTCTAAAAGATACCCGAAAAAAGTAGTCTGTAAACAGAGAACGAGACTTGCTCGACTATGAAGCGTTAAATTTAAGCGAAAAATAAATAATAAATCCAAAGACTTTCTTGAAAAAAAAATACACCGACATTATACGTATCTATACACAACTTGTCCCGGAAAATTAAGATCGTCCCAGAGGCAGCGACCTCGGTTAGTAAACATTACATAATTTCAGAAGATAAATCATTTAAATACTGTCATAATGACAAGGAATTCCGTATAGTTACTCTTCAGAATTCCAGCGGAGGAGCTGGACATGAATCATCCAGGAACAAAACAACGAGTCACTTGTCAGGTTAATATCAATTCCCTGACAGAAAGAAAAGGATTTTCACCTTAAGAAAAAGCTTACTCCATGATATTTGTTTTTGTAAATTTGGTATTTATTTTGTATTCTCTTCAAAGTGTAAAGGGTTAACCTCAGTAATTTTGTATGAGGATCCCAACGTGCGCTCTCACTGTTTCCCACACACTTTCCTCTCTTGGACATAGTCTGGCAGAGGTGCGTAAACACAATCAAAGACGTATTTTTACAATTTTGTGTTTTGTGTTAGACAATATGACACAACGGAAGAAGGATTTTGTTAAACCTACCGAGCGAACAGGAATCGCAGTGTTGATTTTGAATTTCCTCGGACCCCCCCCATACTTTTTTGATCGTGTACACACAGTTCAGGTAGTATAAACACTGTACCATCATGGAAACACAGTAAACACAGGTGAACGTTCACAAAAAGGGTAGGAGCTCAAGACAGTTAACACAGTAACAATGATTGAGGTGTTACTTATTTTGTCTTATGATATCTGAGAGACTGATGCTATATTTAATCGTTCACAAATCTTCAACACATCTTATTCCGGCCTCACTGAGTCACAGTATTCTTACAGACAAATTATCTAACACTATCTGTGTCAAGAACGCATTTATTTACTTCCTTACTTCCCAAGACTGAGGGCTAAGATTCTGTGAGAGGACCTTGTATGTTGTAACCAATCATCTTTGGGGTTTGTTATGGTTTGACATTAGATGACAGTGTGGGAGTCCCTAGATAGTTTTTATGCTATAATTTAGCATGGTGACTGCAAACATGTTTTTAACTTTAACACAAGTTTTGAAGTAACCACAACAATGAGAAGCAATTTATATCCGTAACTGTAACTAACCAACTGACCAGTCACCCAGTCATCGGGGTAAATCTCCTGACAGTCGGACGAGCGAGGTGAATCCATGATAATCAGTCATCCTGACGTGACTTCTGATTAAGGATGACCAATTGCCAGTTTAATATTGTCCGTCAAGAATGCCCACATCACTAAGAATTCCAGCAACAGGATTGGCTAGGCGCTATGATTCAACTCCTGGGAATGGCTGAGCGCTCTTGCCGTTAACTCACTCAAGAGCAGTCTGAGAATACCAAGTGAAGTCCACAAATCTTGTAGTTTCTTATCACGACATTAAATATTTGCTGTCAAAATCAACTCCCAACTTCATACAAGGGAGCGTCCAGTAGGCCATTTAATGACACTATCACGTGAAAAATTAGACGGACTCTGACTCTGTTGTCATATTATTTTTCACGTCACTTAGTAAATGAACCTGGCGGCTGGTTATTTATGGAAGGCTTAGGGTAGGGCGGCTTCTCAGGCGGATAATTCACGGCCTCAGTTTTCTTTCTTTTACTCAATATAAAAACGTAAAATAGTTATATAATGATTTAAATGAAGCACTTCTCTGGGTACTGTAGGCCAGAGCCGAAAGCCACACAAGTTACGATAACATTAAGTTAAGGTAAAAACCAAGACCTGGCGACTCACACCTCCCGGCCAGCCATCATAACCACCTCCAGACCGCCCACTGCGATCCAGCCCCGACCTTTTCAGAATCTCACGTAGCCTTTTCTCCTCGCATCATCTCTCCGAGCACCAGTCCGGAGCATCGAATCAATTAAAAATCTTAGCAACAGTTGTGTCAGGATGAAGTGCAGACGGTATAAATAAAGTCGGTGGAAATAAGAGAGAAGTGAGCAGCACTCGAGTTATTTTCACACGGCGTTCAACGCTAGGTGTTGGTTCAATCCTTCATCTTGCCACCAGTCTCACTCCCTGGCCGCGAGGAGGCTACTCAGCCTCTCTAAGGACGCCATATTCCATTATCCTTGTATCATATTTTGTATTTTTAACCCAATTAACGGCGGACAAAAGTTGAAATGAGGAATTAAGTATTGTTTTTAGGGTGCAACTCTCCTGTGAATGAGAAAAAGGGGAAAATCCAGCGAGGTGTCCAAGTAACGGGTTTAATCGAGGCCTTCGACTGATATATCATGGCCAATATTTCAGCCAGAATATATTGGGAGCAGTATATCAGAGGCCAGAGCGGTGGTCAGCGTGGTCGTAATTAAATATGCTAATTGACTTATATAAAAACATGAAGCGCAATTACCTCACGCGGTGGGACGCTTCAGCTCATTGTTCGCGCCAAAACGGAGCAGCAGCGAGGCATTTGCTAAATATTTTGTGCATGACTTTGATTTTTGCGGGAGAGAAACGCACGGGAAATGATAAAGGATTATGAAACTATATCGTTTTTCCCGTTTTTTTTTTTTTACTTTTTCTACGTTAAGTAAATTTTTACTTCCACCACCTAAAAATCCAGGTTTTATGTGGATTCTATAATTTTCGTTATTATTTGACTAAAATATGCACTTTAAAAGGTCAAACTACACCCATATGTCTCACATTTAAGTTAAGCTAATTGTTTCTAGGTGGTGTATTACCCATAAAGAGAAAACAGGAAAATATAATCAAATATATCTTAAATTAATGTAAAGAAAAACCGCTTCACCTCCGTAAAAAAACAAATTTAAAGTCTCTAAAAGTATTGCTCCCTACTGGAGACAAATACACTACTGCCAAACCTCATTATCAACAAATAACGCACGGTTGCCAAATCTCCTCGTCAACAAATGATATAGAGGTCCCAAGTGCCATTATCACCCAATAATATTACCTCCTGGCTCAGCTGGGGAGGCATTCAGGTGCCAGACGGACGATGTTTAGCTATAATAATAAATGGGGTCTTCTGCGTATAGTGTTAAGACGGTGGCTGTGCTGTCTGTGTCGATGAAGGGTCGGTGATCCTTACTTCTCTGTCTCGTGTGTCTGTGTGTCTTGTCTGATGGGTTTACTGGACGTGAAGAAGATGGGGAATTGTCAGATGAGTGTTGAAAAGGTGAGACGGTGCTTAATGTATGGGATGTGGGGAGAGAGAGAGAGAGAGAGGCAACAACAATAAAAACATCTTGTCAACAATAAATATCATCAGGTTCATTTAATCTGACATTTAAAAGCTTAATGGGCAACATGGTTCTTAGCTGAGTACAACCCAAACACTACCACACCCACACACACCCACACACACACACACACACACACACACACACACACACACACACACACACACACACACACACACACACACACACACACACACACACACACACCTTATGAATTATATATCACCTCCATCTATATAACACTATATCCCCACACGAGCGGCAGCGGGGGCGCCTTTGACTGCCCCTCCCTATCACCTTCCTTACATCTAAACTCATATCAAACACAGTATGTCATCACACCGCCTCTGCCACCACCATTGTATAGTACAAGGTGCACACTAGTCTCCTCTCTCTCTCTCAGGATAATCAAGAAAGCATCAAATTACAGTAAAATTTCAGTGTAATTTCGAAGTCATTTTTACCCCGTCATCTTGGTGCCCGTAGCTTTAAATGATAGACAGCTAGATGCTCTCTAACCTGTTCAGTTAGGAGAAAAATATTGAACGTACAGAGGTTTAAGAGTGTTGGCCGAGCTGGTTAGTCTGCATCCATCACGAGCATCCATAAACTAGATAAGATAATGTGAACCTTCCTAGCCAATTTCTTAGCTCAGTATGATGCCTTGGTGGTCCCGTGTTGTGTGGTTATTGTGTGGTTACTGTGTGGTGTGTGTGTGTGGTGTGTGATGTGGTGGTGTGGTGTGTGATATGTGGGGTGTAGTGTCTGTGTGTGTGTGTGTGTGTGTGTGTGTGTATGTGTGTGTGTGTGTACTGTCATCATAAATCAGGCGAGCAATACACACATGGACATGATAATGTGAGAAGTATTTGCTCTGGTGAAAGTCATGTATTCAGTCAGTGATCTCAATAAGAGCCTTGATGGATGGTCGTGTTTATCCCTCGAAATAAATCCAACGAGACAATCAAAACTCATCCTCTAGGGGTCGGGGTAGGTATAGAATAAATCCTGCTTGCTATGAAAATAAATAAATCTCTACCGTGTCCACTAGTTGAGTTGGGTTAATGGAATAAATCGTCATTCGAGAGAGAATTTACAGTAATAACCTAACAGTATTGAGCGAGGAAAAGTTTATACCAAATGGGAGAACTGCAAATAAATTTCTTCTTAATTTATACGGAGTAACGGTGTCAGTGTTATAGGATCGGCTGGTGGTGAGTGTTGTTACTGTGTGTGTGTGTGTGTGTGTGTGTGTGTGTGTGTGTGTGTGTGTGTGTGTGTGTGTGTGTTTGTATATACCAAATCCAAAACCACATAGATAACTCCATAAGCTATGTAGTAACACACATACATACACACACACATACAGTCTATGAAATATTCCAGAAATACGATATATCTAAGTGAGGAGTTTTTGGACCATAGAAGACGGGTATACACACACACACACACACATACATACATACATCATACAGAGGGAGCGTGTATCAGGACAGCACGTCGGGTCGCTTCTAATAAATAACCCTGCTTTTGCCCATCTCTCTCCAGATTGACTCTCCTCCGTCGTCTCAGATGAAGATTAATCGTCTATTATCTTACCAGTTCTTCGTGATTTATACTCTGGGAGTTTATTCTGGGAGGTTTGTTCTTTCGTGGATTTATTCTCGGCACGTAAATTGGTTTATGAGGATTTTTTTTTTCTTGGTGTCTACACTTTGCTGTATATTCAACTTGGTATTTATTCTGTGATGTGTTTTTTTGTGTGTTGATATCATACGTTGTGTATTTAAGAAAAAAAAAACACCCTGTGTATTGAATTTTTTTTTTCTGAGGGCACGAGATTAGGAGGATGCTGCGGAAGGGTGGGGGGGTGGATGGGGAGGGAGGAGGTGCTGTTTTTTTCCTGCAGGGTTGAGGAGGGGAGCTGGGAGAAGAGCTGGACGTACAGAGGAAACTTTCACGACTGATCATTAATTTCGTCACCATCGTGTTGTAGTGGTTCTATGATACTAATAATCTGTTATGCTTTAATTAAGGTTTTTGTACATTCATTTGCCATAATTTGAAATATATAAATTACTAACTATATTCTGGTGTATATTTCTTTATGGACCCGTTCTATAAATCATGAAATATATTAGAAATTTGCCTAATATTGTTCATCGTCGTTACAATTTCTCCTGACTTAGAGAATATCTATTTCATGTTAGTGTTTATGTTAATTAGTTTATTAGAATACAAAACTGACCATTGCATTGGTCTTTAGTGTGAGAGGTCAGGTGATCAGGGTCTGGGTGGTGAGGGGTCAGGTGATCAGGGTGGGTGGTGAGGGGTCAGGTGATCAGGGTGGGTGGTGAGGGGTTAGATGATCAGGGAGTGGTTAAGGAGGATGTTATACAAGCGAGGATTATATATTATCGTGTAGCCTGGCATGTTACCCCGCTGACCTGAAGGAAAACTACACACTGGCCACCACGTGAGGGAAGGGAAAAAACATAACCAGGCAGTAGGGAAAGTCTTCTCTCAGTGAGTCAGTCAGGAGGGGAAGGCATGAGTTAATTACCCCCTCCCCCCTCCCCCTCCCCCCTCTCACAAGAAAGTATGTTTATTAGCATTCAAATATACAACAAACTACTAAAAAGAAATACAGTAATGATTTTTTACGTATTTTCCCTCATTTACACGTCTACTTGGTTTGTGTGTGTGTGTGTGTGTGTGTGTGTGTGTGTGAGGTGGACCACACAGTTTAGAGCTTGAAGCTAAACCAGCACCTCACATACAGTATTCACATCAACACACACCTAAGTGAATACACATGCCGATCTCTCAACATGGAACATTTTACTGCTGTTTTCATTATTACCTCCAATTTACAGTGTTTACAAATGGCACGTTTACAGCTTCCATATTTACACTCTTCATCAACATAATGGCTGGTGCATAAAACTCATCCATCTCAAAATCCAATCTCAATTTTGCTCCCATTTCAGTGCCATAACAAGAATCACCACCTAATAAAAAAAAGGCGAACATAAACATAATTTACGATAAGGATTACCCAGAGGAGAATTTACGATAAACTCTTCAACAACGACGATCGTACGGGAAGGTATTAAAAGTTAATCTTCACACCGACACCCGGCACCCCACCACTTACCTCTCCCTGGGAAAAATCACCCATACCTCTCCTTAACACAGAGGTCAAAATTATTATCTTACGAGAGATTCTAGAGTCCTAACAAGACTAAGACGAATTGGTGCGGCTTTTTTCCAGGCGTGATACGGCTCAGCGTGACACTAAGAGAACCCATTACAGCCGGGTATTACACTGTACATGTACTGCCTCCCCCACCTGCTGTGACCCTGACGCCATCACCCCCCCTTGACTTATTACGCCAGGGATGTGCTAAATGTACTTACAGGGGAAGTATAAACTTTATATGGAGTGGTTGATGGACGAGGGGTGGCGGGGAGGGGCGGGGAGGGGTCTATGAGGGTCTGGCTTGGTATTCACAAAGATCCTGTACATTAATATTATCCCCTAAGTGATGTTACGAAATCGTATTTATATTGAAGGTTTATATGACAGATTGGTGTAAATATTTCGGCTTAAAATTAGACACTTACATGGTCCTTTCATCTACGGTCAATAGAACAACAATTTGTCTTCCGAACGTCTGAGATTCTGAGCCCTGAGTACCTTTTTTTTACAGGTTGTTCTGAGACGTTCATAAGTCTCACTAGTAAGATTCCCTCGCTGCCTCCCACCCCCAACACACCTGGGAGAAGGAGATACATACCTTATGTCTCCACAACTCAGGTGAAATGTTGCACAGGTGTAAGTGTGAATAGTGGGGTTCAGAGACAGTGCAATGCGGATTTTATTGCCCATAGACGTTTTTATTTGCACACACACACACACACACACACACACACACACACACACACACACACACACACACACGCACACACACACACACACACACACACACAAGTCCCAAGTCACACTAAAACACAAATATTGCCACTTCTGTAGATAAGCTATATTAGCGTATGAGCGACTGATATTTAAGAATGATTTCTGGGTCTGTCATATTAGCATACATATTAGGGTATAATTAAGGCTTTGTAACATACTCTTTTATATGACGAGGTATGCCACTCTAGTATATGCAGGGTATGCTAGGTAGAGTATCGTAGGTACTTTAGTATGCCTTTATATATGTGTTGTTTATCATTATAATACGCATGTGAGTTGTGGAATCCAAAGATATATTTTTTATCGTTCTCTAACTTATGGCAAAACGTATTTTTAACTCGGATGTTAAGAATGATAACTGAATAGGTATATATGCTATTCTATCATATGAGTTATTAAATGGAGAGTTTGATATATATACAACGTACTTACATAACCTATAGCGGACACATTGAAATATATATCAGCATTAATGGGGAATATATTCGAGGTATTTTTTTTTATTTGTTGTATATACAGTACGATATTTCTATACAGTGAACGATGACATGTATAAACACGAGCCATTTTATCGCCACCAACGGAAATTTATAACAGCGAGAGACCGTAGAGAGATAAAGATTCTTAAAAAATATAGATAAAAATAACAGACTAGCGGAAAGAAGATAACCTGTAATCATCACCCGAGGGAAATATTATAGAAGCAAAAAATGAAAATTGTCCTCACGCAAAGCCAGAGGTATAGGGGTAACGCATGACCCGGAGTATAAGGTAACACCATTTCACTGATAATTTAGGCAGAGAAATAATTGTTTAGCCTCGATCCTATCACGGCGATCCACAATGATGCAATTTACATAAGTTAATTGGAAGGGGAATATTTATTGCGCGCGGAAGGCAAAGACGGAGAGTGCAAAAATTAATAAGAGTGTAGGAGGGGAGAGCAGGAGGCGTGAAGTCGTGTGCGTGCCCGTCAGAATTATTGGAACGTCTTGAATTTAGTTTTCGGGTTTACGAGGATAATTTTCCCTACAGAAAATTAGTTGTTGGAGGTGTGGGAATATATTGTTGCCTCGGTCTTTAAGAAACATTTTGTTTTACTTTTAACAGGAACGTAAT
The DNA here is from genome assembly GCF_018991925.1 of Homarus americanus. Classification (NCBI taxonomy): domain Eukaryota; kingdom Metazoa; phylum Arthropoda; class Malacostraca; order Decapoda; family Nephropidae; genus Homarus; species Homarus americanus. The sequence goes on along the minus strand of NW_024738735.1, from coordinate 803,375 downwards.
AAATAGGTAAAACACAATATTTTCTGTGGATGAAGATTTTTCTGATGATTATGTCTGTGAGTTAGTTCACAGATGCGCCGCCAGATGTCAGATGTGCAAAATAAACAAGAGTTTTTTGGTTCATCTGATGTTTATCGTGGGAGAAGAACATCCACGGTTATGAGACGAGACAGGAAGTGAAGTTTATAGTGTTTCATTTTGGTCTCAGTCTTTCTGTAATCTCATAAGATATAAGAGTCAAGTTACAAATGTTAATCTCCAAACGTTTTTGAGGACAATTATACATTTATAATCTTTCTTGATTTTTAAAAGTTGTTGTCAAGTGTGGAAGTTGAGACAAAGTTTAACAATCTTAGCCGTTGAAACACCAAATTACCATACATCAGTACAACAAGAACACTGTATTTAAATGACATCACCATTCATCATATATATATATATATATATATATATATATATATATATATATATATATATATATATATATATATATATATATATATATATATATATATATATATATACAGGCCAACTCTCCTCTGCCTACATCGACTATTATTATTAGATAGTAAATGATTCACTATTCGCTGATGTCATGTAAACACAAATAATTTTCGGCTATGTTCATTAACAACAAACAGAGTTTTAGTAACCAGCAATTACATGGTAATTATTGATTTTAATCACCTATCACTGTTTTATCTGGAAAAAAGATAATATCAAATGCCATTCCCAAGTTTTGTATTTTATCACTTAAGATGTGACGATAAGATTGGTATTAATGTTTATGATCATATTAATTCCGCAAAAGTTACTTTCCTCAAGTATTTATGTGTTAAAGTACCTAATTATTTCATTCCTAAATCCATGTTTACTTAAGAGAAAATGATACTTTGTGTCCTCGTAAAAACGATGCCCAGCTTGGTCTCATCGGGGCTGAAACACACGAGTGCTTGTTTCACTTTTCCCTACGTGATTTTCTCCCGGACACGAGAGCTCACACACACACACACAAAAGTCTCCTTTACATCATGCACTAACCATCAGCGTACCCGGATAGTTCTAGTGCACGAAAACAGATGGCGCTCATGCTCGGGTGGTCCGGTAACTCCAATACCGTAGTTACGAGTAATCAGATTCCTGGATGCCTCTTTTTTCTTTGCATATACTATCATGACACTCACACACATGGTTAAATCACCGGTGCTGCTAAAACTATATTGATTCCTCGACGGTGTAAGCATGAAACAGAACGATGGCAAGTACTTGATTATGATCACGGTGCAGTGTCTTTATTTATTGTTTATTCATATATTCTTTCTCGCTTGGCTATTTAGGAGAGAGAGAGAGAGAGAGAGAGAGAGAGAGAGAGAGAGAGAGAGAGAGAGATTGTATAACTTGACAAACAACTTCCTCAAAAAAGAAAAGAAATCAACCTCCGACAGCCAACACACATTAGTGTCAAATGAACAAGAAGGACTTAAGAGCCGTCATGACATTACAACCTGTCTCTCTTATCTTCTATTCCCTCTTCTCTGTCACTTTCCTTCACACCTTCTTTCACACCCTCTTCCTCTTTCACACCCTCTTCCTCCTTCACGCCCTTTTCCTTCTTTACACCCTTTTCCTCCTGCCCTTCCGTCCCCGCTCTTTTTTACACCCACTAACCCTCTAACCTCCCGTTCCATGCCTCTCCCTCTTTCCGCCTCCTTTACAGACCCTGAACTCTTCTCCTCCTCCCTCTTTACCCCTTCACTCTCCTCCTCCCCTCCACACATCATCCTCTAAACCATCCCATTTTACCATTCCTTCGTACCCCCCCATTCCCCTTCCTCCTCCAGTACTACCTACCCCTCCCACCTCCTAAACCTTCTTTCCCTCCTCTCCTCCTCCATAAGCACAAAACAGCAAGAAATGTACCAGAAATGCAGGGATATAAAGAACATTGGTTGGCGGGTCGGTCGTCGGGGAGGAGGAGAAGAAGAAGGAGGAGGAGAAGAAGGAGGAGGAGGAGGAGGAGGAGGAGGCGGAGGAGGAGAAGGATGAGGAAGAACACCACAAGGGACGCTCCTCCATGTTCATGATACAAGGTGAAGAAGGTAAGCCATAAAAATTCCGCAGGTGACGAAGTGGCGGCTGGCGTGACCGAAGCGAGGCAGGGGTGGCAGCTAAGATATTTTTTCTCCCTATAATTCCTCCCAATTCCACTAAAAATCCAGATGTGTTTTGAGTTTCCACTAAGCCGTGTATATTTGAGCTTCTTAATCTGAGGTCTGTGTGTTTGATCGAGGTTGTATTATTGTTGTGATAAGAGAAAATGTGTTTTAAAGATGAGCCCCCCGAGATGGCGAGCGTTTTCTGTAAGCAAGTCAGGTTGGTGATTAATACGAGTTTAACGCGGATAATGCGGGGAAATTGTGTACGTCCTCGGCCCCCTAATTTACGTGATGGATCAGGAGAAGCTCATTACGGGAGAAACAAGACGGTGAGAGACGCCCACGCCCATTCACGCCCACGGATCACGGGGCATGGGCGTCCGGGGCATAGGCAACCTGCCGTACTCGCTTGCACCTCCCACGGGTTTACCTAAAGTGGAGGGATTTTCCTGGAGAGAATTTTAGTTTTCTTAGTTTTCTTCTAGAGAAAAATAATGAAGTGTACAACGACTGTACTATTAGCTATGGATACATTATATATTTGGATATTTACTTTATCTTTGTATATGAAACTATTATTTTACACACTGGGTAAACTCTAAAGAAAAGGGCACACACACACACACACACACACACACTAGTTTACATTCACAGGCAAGCTGATAGTTTCGAGAGAAGGACTTGTAAAACAGGCGGACGTTGTAGGTCAATGATCTTCCATATCAACTTGGCCTTGGTACACACAAGAACATACAACTCGCATTGTTTTTCCTGTAGAGCAAGGACAGACAGACAGACAGACAGACAGACAAAGTAACCTAGGCACTTGCATTATTTACCACACGGACGGAAAAGTATGTAAAAGAAAAATTTATAGAAAACACAAAGAAAAGGAAATAAATATAAGTGTTGCTTTCCATTTACAAACTAATATGGTTCAGGTAGATATTATTTAAACAGGTGTCAAGGTAATTACAGGTAAATCCTTTAGCGTGGGAGGGGATGTGAGGGACGTGGTGGATCTCTGATTATAGCTTGAGTGAGGAAAGTGGAACCATAAGATGATAATGGGTATTGATAACAACAATCATTGAAACTTAGCATTGACACACACACACCCACACACACACACACACACACACACACACACACACACACACACACACACACACCCACACACACACACACACACACACACACACACACACACACACACACAACACACACACACACACACACACACACACACACACACACACACACACACAGAGTAAATGCAAACGTAAATACTTAAACTAATATAAGCATACACAAACACATACACACGAAAACATATGTATATATTCTCTTGTCATCGTCATTTCCTTATTAGAGTACAGAAATAAAACTATTTTCTCATTTCTCTATTTTAAATAAATATATATATATCACGCACAAAAAATGAGGAACGAAACTATTTCCCTAAGTGAACTTATTTAAATAATATATTTATTTACCTTATCTATATTTCTGGGGAAAAATACAAGCCCATATCGGGAATATTTCGTCATATTTATACATGAGCTAAATTGAAACAAAATCTTTGATATCAAATTCATTATACAACATATGCAATATTAGAGGCGCCGGTAATATTAAGGTATATATTTATTCACACCTTATTCATTTTACTTTAGAATTAATCTATTTCATTTTATTTACTTTTATTTTATTTGTAAATGAATCATTTTCATGATATTTTTATCCTATTGCATCTACGTAAAGTTATTCATTCTACAGGTGTCATAATTAGAAACACGTGATATAATTTTACTTCATTGCTACTCTGTCTACTTTATAATTTACTTAATCTATAACTAAATTTACTTTATTCAGATTACCAAGTAGAAGAACTTATCTACACTGCTATACATAATTTTGTAGACTGTCATGACCATCTCTCTGTATATAGTTGTTTTTTTCTGTACACTAAAATTAGTTGTGGAACAAATAATAATCTTGTTTATTCTTCCTGTCTTGTAGTTTATGTATAGAAACACTACATAGTCCATTTAATTATATATATCTATAGTTATATGTAGATTCTATAGTAAAATATAGACGTATAATTCTGCGTCTTTATCAGTGATCTATATCCGACGTTTAGGAGGAAACATACATATAAACGAAGCCTCAATAAGTCTCTCTATTTCCTCAAATTTTACGAAGACTAGCAAATTATATATCTTATCTATCCACTGTAGTTATATGAGTACTTATGTAACCTTATACACAAAGCTGTATATAACCACCAGTTACAGTGAAGTATATTTCCGGGGTCTTGACGAATACATTACGGAACGGTTGAGCCATTCGACCCTACAATCAGTTGACAGACCTGTGTATAGGAGTGAGATATTGGAAAAAAATTCGTGGTTATAGGCCTATGTGATACAGTACGTCACACGGTATACACACACATATGTTTTTACGTCAGTTGTGGTTTGTGTCATAAAGTTAAATCATAATTCTCTTGAACATTAAATCCTCTCCTGGGTTTACTGTGTACTGTGCAAGCTGGTTGACCCTTTTTTGACCTTTGATCCACCGACCTTTTGATGGTACCGCTACCACCCCACCCCACCCCACCCCACCCCACCCCACCCCACCCCACCCCACACCCCACCTCCCACTCCACTCACACCCACCCCAAAACACTTGGTGGTCACCTTTCCTATATTGGATCTACAAAAGTCACAATATGGTGTCAAAATAAATAAATAAATAAATAAATAAACATATGTATAAACACACACACACACACACACACACACACACACACACACACACAAACACACACACACACACACACACACACACACACACACACACACACACACACTTATACATGAGACAATCGGCTGTTGATGTCCTTCTATAGGGCCAAACTGACTCGTCACTATATCATATCACATAAAGGCCTACATGGTTAATGGTCCCTATACAAGACTTTCTATCGGGTCATACCAGATCGTTTGCTCACGTCACATAAGGAACAACGTAGTTAATGGGTCCTCTATTAGGTGACGTCTCCAAGAGGGTGGAGGAGGGTGATGGAGATTGTGTGTGTGTGTTTATTGTTGTCGTAGAGGGAAGGAAACATCTTGGTTACTACTGCAGAGGAACGAGAAGGAGGTTGAGGGCAGTGTGTATGTGTGTGTGTGTGTGTGTGTGTGTGTGTGTGTGTGTGTGTGTGTATAACTAAGCCGCTAGCGACAGAGAGATATATTGACAGACAAAAATGAGAAAGGGGATGACAGACAAACAGACGTACAGGTATAAACATGAAGAAACAGACGGGAAGACAGACAGACAGACAGATAGACAGGGAAGTAATGCAAATAAAGTTGAGAGGAAGTGGGAAGGAACACGAACAGACGGGGACTCAAGTAAACAGAAGGACAGACAGTCGATTAAACCAAACAAGTCTCGATGGACGGGGATGTAAACAAACATAAAACCAGACAGACAGTACCCTCAAAAAAAAGATCAAGGACAGACAGACAGGCCGCCGGAAGACAAAGCCACAGACAGACAGCCGGAGAAGGTAATAACCGATAAAGAGACAGGCAAGGAGAGAACCCGCAAGAGACAGACAACCTGCGTGAAGCCGCCAGTCCGTCTGACAGGCAGTAGACGGGGGAGGGGGAGGAGGAAGAGGAGGTGGCAGTGTTGAGAAGGGGGTGAGAAGGGGGGTGAAGAGTTTGTGGGGAGGTAGTGTCGTAATAGAGAGAAAGGAAGGGGAGGGGATGTGGGTGGGGGTGGGAGGGAAGAAGGGGGGAAGGATGTGTGGGGAGGTGATGATGTAAGAGAGAGAGAGAGAGAGGGGGGGGGAATTATAAATGTAAGAAAGGGGTAGAAATTGGGAAAGGATTGTGATGAAGAGAGGAAAGAGAGAGAGAGAGGGAAGATCATTGAATAGTGGATGAGTATTAGGGGGAAGAGGTGGAATAAAACAGAGGTCTAGGAAATATTTAAAGGCCTGTAATGTAGAGTAAAGATCAACAATGGTGGAAGAATGACTATATCGGGTCACGGTTACATAGAAGTTAGTGGGGAAAATATGGTCTTGTGGGAAGGTATTTACTGTATACATGGTGGAGAGGGAATTTGTGGGTGGGAATGAACATATGGTGAGTCGATAAAATAGGGTATTGGAGATTGTAACATTGGTTATTGGCAATAAAGGGATATAGGTAGATGGGAAGGATTTGAGGAAGGGGAATCTGGTATTTGTGGGGAGGGAATGTGGTAGTGGTAGGTAATAGTATTATAGTGGGGAGATAAACTGAAGCTCTTGTGGGGAGATTAGTGTGTGTGTGTATGTGTGTGTGTGTGTGTGTGTGTGTGTGTGTGTGTGTGTATGTGTGTACTACTGAGGTGGGAAGAGAGTATTACGGTAATGATAGAGGGAGTAGGGATGATAGAGGTGGTTGTGGAGGAGTCGGGGGGAGGGGGGGTGAGAAGAGGAGGAGAGAGGAAGACAAGGAAGCAGTACAAGTCCAGGGGCGGCGGTGAGCCCAACAAAGGGATTGAAAAAGTTAACAAGATCATCCTCTCAGTGAACCTGCATGGACTGACTGTACCTGTCGACCCACCGAGGGCACCACCAGTACTGACACACTACAGGTATAGAGGCTGACTAATATACTCTCCTCTTATCAACTGAAGTAGATCCTCACTCACCGTACGTTACATCCCACCTTTTATATTCTGTACTTATTCCCTATCCTCTTACACACCCCTATCCCTCCCTCACTTCATCCTACCATCGGCCTCTCTACTATCCCTCTACAACTATATATTCTTCCTTGCACCTTTCTCTACCTTCTTTTTCTTCTTGGTGCTTCATATATACATAAATTTCATTTCTCATCTCCCATCTTTACTTCCACACATCATTCCTCACCCGCTCTTTCTCTCCATGTACCTATTTCCTTCTCTCCACCCTCTCATCTGTCCCTGCCTCTCTTCCTCCTTCATATACCACTTCCCTCCTCCCTGTCCCTCCATACACCACGCCTCCCTCCCTCCCTCCCTCCCTCCCCCTTCACGTCAGGACCAATCGGCTGGGCAGGAAGAGACGCGGTCCATCCCACACCAGGCCATGTAAACAAATAAACTGGCGGCAGCCGCTGTTTGTCTTCCATCTGTGTCTGTCACGCCACGCCCCTCACGCTTCACCATCCTTCCTATTCTCCCCTCTTACTGATTTAGTCTAGTTGAGGTTATGTTAAGTTAGGTTAGACTAGGGTTAGGTTAGGTTAGGTTAGGTTAGGTTAGGTTAGGTTAGGTTAGGTTAGGTTAACGCTAGTGTGGTTAAAATATTAAGCTGAAATAACCTGAGGTACATAATCTCCACTCGATGCAGACAGGGTGTCCTCCCCCCATACTGTTATCACATATTTCAACCCTGCTTTTAATTTTCTTCCACACGCCACTTGATTTATTATCTGTCATATGTTCAGACATCTCACGTGTGTCACTGATATAGACAAGTGCGGGTGTGTCCAAGGTCGATCGGTGTGCTTATCGGCTGTTTCGACGCTCAAAAACGCGTAAAATGTTATCGGGGTTAATCCCACCACAGCCACACAACATGTATTCAGAGGGATTCATATTTGTTGTTGTTATCAGGGCAGAGGATCTATGCCACCTGGGTGGTATTATTTTTGGGAGGGAAGAACTCGTTGTGTCTGTGTTAAGTGAAAGGTTTAAAAAAAAACAACACTTGTCTTTGTTTTGACTTTTTTAAATATATCCGTCTATATATATCTGTCTATTTACTTTTCTCTTATTTTTACACCTGTATATTTATTTGTTTTTAATTATCTATATATCCATCCTCCTAACTAGCCTACCTGTCCATTTCCCTTTCTTGTTTATGCACTAACTTTCCTTGATCATCTATTTATCTTTTATTCTCTGTCTATCTACTTTTCTTGATTATCTACCTGGATATTTGGCTTAATTGCCTATTAATCTACTTTCTTGATTTGTCTGCATATCCGCTTTTCTTAGTTGTCTACCTATCCACATCCACATCCTTACCTGTTGGATCCACATTTCCTCGTCCCTTGTCTCCACTTACATCCGGATTCCCTCTCTTCTGACTACCTCACTATCTTTGTCCTTTTCCCACCCACAATTCTCCATTCCCTCTCTAATCACTCCCATGACTCCTTACCTACATCCCTTCATCTCCCTCTCCCACTCGCCCCCCCTCGTCTCCTTCCCCTACTTACACCACTTCGTCTCCTTCCCCCCCACTCACACTACTTCGTTCTACCTCCTGCACTCGTTCCCCCTCGTCTCTTTACCCCACTCACACTACTTCGTCTACCTCCCCCACTCGTTTCCCCTCGTCTCCTTCCCCCACTCACAACCCTGCATAACAGATGAACAAATGCAAATTGAACTTTATCAGCGAAGAACGACATAAGCCACATCTGTTTTGTTCATTATCAACAACTGAACATCATGAGGGTCCCCCAAGTGTTCCTGACAGCCACCAGCTTGCAGAACATGTGAACAGATTGATATAGATGTGTAATATTGAACACTAAAACATTTACAATAACGTTCTTATTCTCTCCCCCGAAATTGAACATGTGACCAAACCGTGAAAATTAATATAATCGAAAAGTAACATATTTCCAGGCGATTTAACTGTTTTCTCCTATACATATATTTTCCAACTAAAAACAAAACAAAAATGGTATATGAATGTGTTACGAAATAGGTGGTCACTAGAATTAAGAATAAAGTCACTGAAAATATTACGAATATCAAACTAGAAATATTTGACAATTGTATAAATACCTATGATACTATGGATATATGATTAATGTAAACTGGTATACCTTCTTTAATTACACTTGACCATAACCTGAAAGCACACCAGCAGAATCATTTGTTATCTGTTCATTCATTCTTGTGCTTCTTCCATGTACACTATAACCAACACTTTCTCATTACTTCGTTGATGTATTTTTGTTGGCATATAAATCATTATTAAGTTCTTTATTATAGTTCCAAATTATTAAGACCACTAATAAACATACATTGTGATAATCTCTTGCCAGCAGAGTTTATTGAGAGAGAGAGAGAGAGCGAAGACGCGAAGTATGTTGACCAGGACACCATCAGCTCTTCACTGGTCACTCCAACACCTGACCATACATCTTCCTTACTTCATTTACACATTAACTCTAATATAAATACCTGAGTATCTGTCCATCCAATAGAGATTAAACTATCATTAATACATATTTCATATCAGTTATCAATATGTGACTCTATATATATCATTGACTTGACTGATATCACTGCTCGTTGAGAATAGTACACGATGGTCTGACTCCCCTTGAAGCCTCTTTAAATAACTAAATAAATAGCTTCAGCCGTCCATCTTTCCTACACCTCCCAGTTCGAACGGGAGCTGAGTCTCGGGTGGTCTTTCTGAATGTTTAGTAATCAATTCTACAACGAAATAAAGAAAATTATGTTATGATAATCACTATAACACATAATTAGTAGCATTAGTGCGATTCCTATGATTAACGATAAAGTTGCCGAATTAATTAATTATCTGTAAAATATAATTATTCCCTCTAAAAAAATAATGACAGGACCGAGAGATTTAGTAATGTCATCCCCCCCCCCTTTTCTCCCTGCCCCCCCCCTTCTCACCTCCCTTATAAACGTGGTGGTTGAAAAATAAACCTGAGTTCGGTATTTTGATGATATACAGTAGACTAAGTTGTATCTGCTTCACATCGTGGCTAGACCGAGGCTATACCACTTGTACTGATACTCCCTTTACTAACACTTCTATTAAAAAACATCAAACACTCTCTTCACTACCATACTTCCAACTGCCACACATGCTATCTTATTCGTCGTTCCAATATAAACCAACAACATTATCACCACTATTAACCACTCTCACCACAACTATCACCACTATTAACCACTCTCACCACAACTATCACCACTATTAACCACTCTCACCACAACTATCACCACTATTAACCACTCTCACCACAACTATCACCAGTATCACTGTCACTACCACTATCACCATTATTACCGCCCCTCCTCTTCACTGCCAAACGGAATATATCATGATCTTTTATCCTGAGAATAGATTGTCAAACAGCAGGACACAGATCCACTTTGTCGGAGCGAATTATCAGCTGGGGGAGAGGTTGGGTTGCGTGTCGTAGCGAGGAGCAGATCACCACAATCTGTTGCAAAATTGGTAGTTTTGTGAGGGCGGATAAACACTTAGGATAATTTGCATAAACATTCGGTCTGTCATCGAATTTATTGATGTTGTAAATCAGTATCTTCATTGATAGGGTGAATTTGTTACACGATAAGAAGATAATCTAGGCCATTTTCGCCTAGTGATTCGCACGGAGGGGTGACGGTATTGATCTTTCGTCTCATGAATGTCCAAAATAATTTAGTGGATGGTTGTCAGGCTGATATGATGATAAAATTTTGCCCTAGTAAAATTTAATGATTTTATTTGATTTTTATCAACTTTAATTATATTATGAAATATATTCTCAGATTTACACAGTTAAAAATGTTCATTGGACATTTCTATTAAAGTTTGTTCGACGTTCTATCCTTTTATTTGTCTTTATTTGTCTCAAAATCCAATTTACTGCATAACATAATACTAGTTACCTGATACGAATCAATACAATGCCTGCGTGTAAATAACTCAGAGGTGCTGTGTCCTGTTGTTCTGATTACCTTAGACACCTCCAAATCTCAGGTATGAATGTCCTTAGGCTACTCACAGTCTACATAACATATCAACCCAGCAAGTGAAAGTTTGGAAAGTATCTAAACTGCAAATTCCACTCGATGAAACATTATCTGTCAACATGGAATACTTTAAACTTCTGAGGGTCATTTCATAAGGTGTCCTCTGTCTGTTAATTAAAGGTGAACTATTACCTTGGATAATTTAGTGTCAATGGTAATTATTATTTTGAAGTAGGATAGTCTGTCTGGCGATCGAACAACTCCGGCACAACACAGATTTCGTCCATGTTGCTGATCCGTAAAGTCAGCTAAAATAAACAGATTATTACAGTCTTCCCGCACCCTGTATACTGTAGTTTACCAAAAATATAAAATTCCTTCTTACATTAGCGTGAGCAAGTAATTCGGATCTCTTTTAAAAACACAACAAGTGCTCTCTTGATCCCCTTTAGCGTCGTGAATCCTATAACAATTGCCGGGCGATGTTGTGTTACCTAAGACCAACCTCCCGGTGTTTATAGTTTCAACTTGGCGAGTCTGTTTAGAGTCCCTCCAAAGGAATATTCAGACTGTTTGTGTAAGTCGCGATAAAAATCACGCGCAAGGAGGCCCTCGGAAGATTTGTTGAGGCCAGGTAATTACTGATTAAATCTGGGCATCTCCGCAAATAAACAAGAGAGAAGCTTAAAGGGTGGCCGAGGCGTCTGTCAGCGGCGGGAAGGCGGGGTCCGGATCCTCCACCTGGCCCGGCGGGACGTGGCCGATGCTTGCGTTAGTGGAGTGGAATCCCTTATACCCGTTAGGTGTGGATTCCAATCGTCTGTTTCTGCCGATTGCTCTATTTGTCTATCTATTTTATACAACATTTATCTTTTCTCGGACTAAATAATTGGTGTAATAGACAGAAACTTCGACAAACATTAAGTTCATTGCAAAAAAAATATACATTAACTTGGAAAATTTTCTTACAACATAACGTATAAATTGTTTAACTTCTTCTCTAAGATTATTATTATAACTTGAGTAAACAATGTGAACCAGATAATTTTACACAGCCACTGAATAATTTCTAAAGCTGTAAAAAAAAATCAAGAAATTTTACCTGTTTACCTACAGTGTTAATTTGGAAGCGAAAAATACTTCAAAATATCTGAACGCGTAATAAGTAAATGAAACCACAAAAACTTCTCCATGATATAAGATTCCTACATCATGTTAATATCCGGCACATGTTACATACATCTAGATCAACATAAATTGGACATTTAAAACCTGTATTTATTTTCAGACTACATATTATATACATACACAAGGCAACATTTTGGTATTTGATTAGGTGAAAAAAACTGTGGTGACTAATCTTCAGGTGGTCCTGTTTTTTGCACTAAGAGTACCCAATGTGTAGCCATAGTGACCTCGTATTGATATAAACAATGGGGAACATTATTGAATTGATTTATTGTGTATCAGCCTCTCTCTCTCTCTCTCTCTCTCTCTCTCTCTCTCTCTCTCTCTCTATGAGCCTCTATGAGCTACTGAATGCAAAAACTCTATACGCAAGGAAGGAGAACCAGAGAACGAGTAAAAGCTGTGTAAATAAATGAGAAGACTTAAGATTCTACACACGATAGCGGTACAGTTAAGACATAAACTACCCACTTAAAATTAAACTGTATATCTAATTGACACGCGAGTCTTTCCCATTTTCTTTCTCCTTTGTCCTTATTCCCTCTCTTCCCATCCCTCTTTCTCTTTCTTTCCTACCATCTTTCTTCTCTCTCTTTTATTCTTTCTCCCCTTCCTTCCTCTACTTCCACCCTTCCTCCTTCCACTTACCCCCCCCCTACCATCCCCCTTCCTCTCACATCAATCATCCCTGTTCCTCTCATTCTCTTCCTGTCCCTCAATTCTTACCCATCCACAGAAACTCCTTTTGACTCATCAACCATCCCATCACCAGCACTGGACACTTACCACCCCCCAACAAGTGAATCGCCACGGTGGACTAAAAGAGCGACATTTTGACTCCATTCGACGCCCCATTGAGAACCATAAAAATAATCTGTCCAAGCTTGTGAAGGACGCAATATTGGCATCTCTTGTCAAGCGCCAGGTGAAGGTGGAATTTTTAGGATTGCTCGTTAAGGCGTTTGACGAGGACTTGTGTAGGGTTGAGGGGAAGAGGAAGGAGGGATGGATGGTTGTCTTTTGATGTGCCATACGAGGATGACTGAGAGCTGTTCACCCTTCCTTCCTTCCCTTCCTTCTCGGTTCTCCTCTTTCCCTCCCTCCTCCTCTCATAAAGTGGCTGATACCCCAGTTGGTAACACTCGACTTCACACTAACCTACTCTACATTATTTTCCTACTTACCTACCTTACACTTCCCTACCCTACCCTATACCTACCTATGTACCCTACCCTACCGTACCGTACCCTAATGTAATTCTACCGTACCCTTCCCTACTCTACCCTACCTGCCTACCTGCCTTACCCTACCTGCCGCATACCATAGCAACGAGGGGTGAGAGAATGTAAGAGGAGGAAAGGGTAAAAAAAAAGCAGAAAAATAAATTAAAAGAAACAAGAGAACAAGATATTAAAAAAACGAGAAAAAAAACAGAGGCAGACAAACGAATAAAAAGAAAGACGAGGCAGAAATACGAACAGAAAGAGAGGGAAATTAGAAGTCATCAATTAAGAACAAAATAAACATCCAAAATAAAGTGTATCTCTAAATTATAAAAAACCAAAAAAACGTAGCGTAGTAACTTAAGAGCAGCAAAAAATAAACATTAATTACGTAAAAATAAACAGAAAAATGACCAACAGAGAAAAAAAATAGAAGGCGCCGTCTGTTTCTGGTAAGGGAGCAACGGGGACGAGGAAAAGGGTTTAATGGGTGTCATCACGACTAGTTAACATAGCAGGCCAGGCAGAGAGGAACATTAACAGTGAGACCACCCTGGAGGAGTGCCACCATCACCAACCTCACCTATGGCACTGTGGCACTGCTGGTATTGTCGTATAATATCGCTGATTTCCTGATACCGTTGGCACTATTTTTTCTTGCTTTAGTAATGCTGTTGACCGTATAGTATCGTTAACATGCTGACACTATGCCTTCTGGCAGTGTTGGCAGCAGCTAATAGTGCCACCACCACCATCAGTCTCACCTGTGGCACTGTTGGCACTGTCTTCTGGCAGTGTAGCATTGTTGGCACTACATTATAGCACTCTTGGCACTATGTGCTGGTATTGTTTCCTGGCGCTGCAGCACCGCTGGCAGTGTCTTGTGTCACTGTAGTAGCACTGTTGGTAATGCCTTCAAACACTCATAACACTGTCGTCTAACGGTGTAGCGCTGTTAGTACTACATCGTGGCACTACAACATTGTTAGCACTTATTTCAACGTGGTAACATTGTTAGCACTGTCCCATGGCACTGTAGCACTGTTAGGCCTTTGATCTAGTCCGCCGTTTTCCGTACCTGCCTACCTACCTACCTACTCCCTCACCGTCACTCAGGTTTTGGGCGTCAGACTCTTACTTGCATGTGTTCTCTCCCTCTGCGTTTACCACCTGTGATTAGCGTCTCTCTCTCTCTCTCTCTCTCTCTCTATGTTTTACTGAACGTCTGTCTGTGTGTAGATACGCATGAGTGTCTTGGTGTACATTACTGCCCGGCTGGATTTTCATAATATCTGTGTCTATATTTCCCGACGAAACAAAATTGTACGATTTACATTTTTTTTGGGCCATACCAGTTAACGTGCCGTGTTCTCTTTCTCTACCTCTCTCCCTCTACCACCTGTATCCCTCTCACCCTCTCTCCAATTCCTTCTCCTCTCTCTCCCCTGCATCTCTTTACCAGTCTCGTCTCCCATTCCTCTTTCTCATTTTATATCCCTTCCTCTTCGTCAGTGTCCTTTTCCTCTCCCTATCTCTCTCTTTCACTCCTTGTTCACATCCTTTGGTCTTTCTCTCCACTTTATTTTCCTCCCTGTCTCTTGCCTTCCCTCCCTCCCTCCTTCCCTCCCTCCCTCCCACCCATCATCATCAACTTGGCTCTTAGTCTCATATATCTAATGATTTTTCCGGGTGCCAAAAACGGGTAGTGCCATTTAGACC
Organism: Homarus americanus; assembly: GCF_018991925.1. NCBI lineage: Eukaryota > Metazoa > Arthropoda > Malacostraca > Decapoda > Nephropidae > Homarus > Homarus americanus. The sequence goes on along the minus strand of NW_024738735.1, from coordinate 788,266 downwards.
ACATTGGTTAGTATTGTTGTCATTGGCAGCCTCTCGCCTCAAGGGGCCTTAAGCTACTGTTTGACAGCTGGTGGCAACTCGGGTTTTGTCACTCTCGCTTCTCTCTGCCTTTGGGTCTTGCCGACGCTTCTTGGCGGCTGTTGAGAGTTGAATGAGCTTAACCAATGGCTTAATAATTTTGCCTTTCTAATTTTCGCGGTGAATAAATTACTATAATAAGCGAATATGAGGATGTATTTATGTGTGTGTGTGTGTGTGTGTGTGTGTGTGTGTGTGTGTGTGTGTGTGTGTGTGTGATAGAGGGATCTCTTAGAAATTGAGCATCACAGCTTATTTCACCTTAACGTTACCTGGGGAGTTAGGTTAAGTTAGGTTAGGTTAGGTTTGATTAGATTATGTTAGGTTAGGTGTACTAGTAAATGTTATCTCCACCAACATAACGCTGTCTTGGTTTTGCAACTATTATTGTCAGTTATTCTCCACGTAACACTGAAAAAATAAAAATCGCAAAAATTTTAGAAAAAAAAAATGTCCAAAACCTTAAATATCCTTCCTCCCCCATCCCCATACCACGAGGCATTACTGTGACTCCCCCCATCACCTTCCCCCATCCCCATACCACGAGGCATTACTGTGACTCCCCCCATCACCCTCCCCCATAAAATATATAAATAATAATAATAAAAAAAATGGCATGTTAGGTATCTTTTTTTTATTCGTCATTTGTATATGATTAAACCTTTCATAGAGTGTTTTTTAACCCTTGTGATGGACAACATAAGATTATATTGCCGAGGTTTAGGTTCGAGTTAACAATTTCATTCTCTTGATGTTGTTATGTTTAATCGGGTTTCTTCATCTTCTATAATACTTTCCACTCGTCGGTAATGGCTTCAGTCAAATGCTCATACACATCTGGACACAATGCCGCTATTATTATTATTATTATTATTATTATTATTTTATTATTATTATTATTATTATTATTATTATTATTATTATTATTATTATTATTATTATTATTATTATTATTATCTCTTTTGGTTTTATTATGAATTATGCTCATAAGAACTTTGTAATTATCTTCGTTGTATTTATGGTCATTATGTTGAGTGTAAGTTATGTAGGGAGAAAAAATAAATAAATGCTTAAGACAAGAAGTAGTCGACTCAGCGCATACATAAGTCACTTTCATAATGTCTTGACGTAAATGAAATCTGTCACAAGAATTCATCAACAATATTACATTTTTTTTCCTGCATGACCACACATGACATAAATATAAAACACAAACAAACAAACATGAAATATCGCCCAAAATTCACACACACACACACATAAACACACACACACACACACACATCAGAGTCAGGAATCTCTCGAGGAGCGTCGTAACAAGCGAGGTAATGATAGTTGGGGCATTATAAGTCGGGATCTTAACACCTATTAACGAGGAACAACGTGTGTGTCGACTATGATAGTTTGGTGGTGGTGGGTCGTTGACTAAATCCCTCGTTATTGTTTATTGTGGTGTGTGTGTGTGTGTGTGTGTGTGTGTGTGTGTGTGTGTGTGTGTGTGTGTACCTGTACCTGTACCTGTCAGTGCTTTATATCCGCGTGTGTGTGTATCCATATATTAGTAAATTGACGTCAGCAATCATAAAACAAACACACACACACACACACACACACACACACACACACACAAGTATATCCCATGTCCATACGTAGTTAACACCTCCATGTCCAACACCCCCACCTCCCCTCACTCCCCTCACCTGAGCACGTTAATTACCCCCCCACTACCCAGAATCCCCCCAACATGGTTGTCAGGTAAACAACACCAAAACACTGGCAGCAAGAAGCACCTTTTTTTCCTTCCTTCTACACGTCGTTACCACGCAATTTTGACCTAATTTAGCACTTATCTCCTCATGACCAGGGGTATATTTTAGTATACTCTCACTTATACCTCGCGTGGTGTCTTTTTAACAATACCTTGACCTTATAATTTGCCTAAGGTATATTCTATCATACTTCAAATATGTCTGTTAGAGCTCCTGTCCAATTTTAGTCTTACAATTTGATTTTTATCTTTTACTGATTTCAAGTATATTTTTAGCATACTCTGTGTGTCTCTACTATGTTTGGTTTTTTTTTAGTGTCTAATATCTTGAAGTCATGTTATTTTAGCATTTATAGTTCAGTGGCATATTTCAAACGTTTTTATTTGTTGTGAGTTTTGGATGATCTTATTCTGTGTTTAAGTATTTTATCATTTATTACGTCCTGATCTCCTGTGTTGATATTTATAAATCAACTTTGATAACTTTCTTATGATGTGACACCTGACCCGCTCTCCCTTTTCCCTTAACCTATACCACATTATCTCCCTCCACTACTTCCTCCACCTATTACACTCCCTCCTTTCCTTTCTCCCTCTCTCCCTCTCTCCCTGCCTTCATATCTTCATCTAACTATCACACTTCCTCCTTCTTTCTCTCCCTCCCTCCACCCACTACACACTCCCTCCCTCCCATGACACACCCTCCCTCCTCCTATCACCCACTCCCCCACCACACTCCCTCCCACCACACTTTATGCTGCTTGATTACATGCCGAGTGAGGGTGCGTGTGAGTATCAAGTGAGGACAAGAGGTCATGCATTTGAGTATCACGCCAAGAAAACAAAAGACAGTCATTGTGTCTTTTTTTTCCGCTGTTATTTGACGTTATTGTTAAAGATGGAATCACAAGTGAGAGAATTATACATTAACAAAACCTCGATAAATGATCTATTACTCAAAAAAAAAGTAAATAATTTGGTTATAATATATATAGATATATCTTTATTTGTATTTTCAAAAGATAAATATAGGGGAAAAATCATTGGTTGTTGAAGTAATAAATGATTAGATCAGTTAATAGATCAGTGATTAATACCCAAAGAATCAAAAGAAACAAAGAGATTGATAAAAAAAAAAGCTGATGAATGTGAAAATGAAAAAAAATGAACCAATAAATACGAAAACACGTAAATCACCTACATTAATAATTGATTTATTTTCAAGACGAGGAAGTGAAATTGAATTGGAAGAGGGGAGGAGGAGAAGGAGGAGAACGAGGAGGTGGAGGAGGAAGGAAGTGAAAAGAATGTGGATGAAGAGGAGGGGAGGAGGAGAAGGAGGAGAACGAGGAGGTGGAGGAGGAAGGAAGTGAAAAGAATGTGGATGAAGAGGAGGGGAGGAGGAGGAGGAGAAGGTAGAGGTATGGAGAAAGAGGATGAGGAGAAGGAAGTAGGAGTAGGAGGAAAGGTATGGAGGTAGGGGAGTAATGCCAATGTTGAATATAAACAATGACAGGTATATTCCTTGTCACTTTCTCGAGTTTGTAAAGAGAGAGAGAGAGAGAGAGAGAGAGAGAGAGAGATCAAAGGGCAGGCATGGTAATAAAACAAGACCACACCTGCTAATTACCCACAGGTGTAGTACGCCTCACCTGAAGATGGAGGAGCGGCGAGGAGGGTCGGCCAGGGGCGAAAGTGAGTAGGCAAAGTGTTACAAGATAAATCCCAGATAATGAGCTGATTACCGGGGAAATTATATGGAGGCGAGATCACAGGGGGCTTCACTATGCACCTACACACACACACACACACACACACACACACAGGGGAACTCTACATGTTATATCAAAACGTTAATGGTTATATCAGATCAACTAAACTAAACTGTTGATTTATTGAGTCATATCTTACACAAAACTGTATTTACAAACATCTGGAAGTTAGATGATAGTTCCTAAAGGCTGATGAAACAACATGAAAACAACAACATCGAAGTAAACATTTTTAACACTTTCAGTCCGATGCGTTAATGACGGGAAGTAAAGTTGGAAAGCCAAGATTATTGTCCCCTTGTTTTGTTGTTTCATTAATGGACTGTGAGGTAAAAAAGCAGGAGTCACTCTGTCTTGAGAGTCTCCTGCCAACATAAGTTATTAATATATCCCAAATACTTTCTTATAATGAAGCTTTTATATCAGAGAGACAAATATACGTATCACATATTATCACCAGACTACATATATATGACTCGTTTTCCCGTCGGCTTGAGTCATGTGTGATATATAGCAGGAACTATTATATATATTACTAAATAGAAACATATATCTTTTCTCTACATCTGATGAACACTTCTGAACACTCTCCTGAACTACTGTACAGGGGGGAGGGAGGGTAGTGAGAAATCCAGTCACCATCGCCTTGTGTCTCACCTTCGAAACCGTATAATTATCCCTGACACTCTTTATGATCTTTCTACCTTACTCTATACCTGTACCTGTCCGATTCTCTACATACCTGCAACACGTCACAACACCTTAACCAATCCCTTACCAGAGCTCCAGACTAATCCAAACACCTCCCGTACGACCCTGGCACTTTTAAAACACCATTTAAATGTCAATCGCGCCGTGAGGGGATGAGTACACGCTAGCGGGGTCGGCGGCGCCTTTGGTGGTGACGCCGCGACGCAGTGGACAGTGAGCGCCAAGGAAAAGGGAGGGAGGGAAGGGAGGGAGGGAGAGAGAGAGAGAGAGAGAGAGAGAGAGAGAGAGAGAGAGAGAGAGGGAAAACACCACCACCTCCGGCGCCAAATATGTGTTTGAACGCTTTGTGTCTCTCTACGTCCCGACAGTTCCCGAGTAGGTTCTGTCTCTCTCTCTCTCTCTCGGTACAGACCCGCTCTAATTACTGCTTCATGGAGATATAATGCTTATTACCATGAGGTGACGTGGCCTGTCGAAGATTTTAATTGTTTTCATTGTTTTATTGTAGTTTATTTGTTAATGTTTATTGTCTTTTGTCCTTAGTAATAATAAGTTCTATATCAAAGAAAGAGAATATTTCATTGTTTTATTGTTTATAATGGAGAGGACAATAACTCTCTAGGTATATTTTCTGGAACAAATATAGGTTACAAAATTAGAAAAAATAGATGGAAAAAAGGAATGTAGTGAACGCAGCAGCATGAATGTTTCTTAATATGTACGTGTGTGTGTGTGTGTGTGTGTGTGTACCAAAAGTAACAATATTGCGGCGCTCAATATCAAAGTGACAGAACACACTGAGATCATTCTTATACTTTAAAAAAAAAAATACTTAACCCACGACACACAATGTTTTTTTTTTTTTGTGGCTTAATATCAAACGAGTTTTCTCATTTTTTCTTCTTACTTTTTTTTTTCTCCCGTACGTGACGTTATGTGTTTTTCCACTCGTAATAACTGTCCTGTGACGTCATTCGTTATTGTTTACCACTGGCTTCTTTTTCTTTTAATTTTAACTTATTACTCGAAACACATTTTCGTTATAGATCGATTAATATAAATGAAAGAGAGAGAGAGAGAGAGAGAGAGAGAGAGAGAGAGAGAGAGACTTAAATTATATTCGAAATTTTAATAAGAAAGTTATATAAACTATACAAGTCGCTAACAAAGTCCCTGCCTATTTTTTATATTTGCAGAGAAACACAAACAACACAAACGTACAATACCTACAGTAAACAATATCCACACAAAATACATGTCCATTTATATGACCAATTCACAAATGTCATATCCACACATCTAACATAAAAAAAATATATCCACAACTATTACCCGCTATCTACACGTATATTATCCACACACACACACACACACACACACACACACACACACACACACACACACACACACTTTTAAATCTATTCACATGGAAGCAATTACTGTGGCTTCATTAAAACCATTTGCAGAGAGCAAGTCCATCACAGTTAATTTATCATAATGAAGTGTAGCGTCCTCCTCTTCCTCCTCCTCTTCCTCCTCCTCTTCCTCCTTCTCTTCCTCCCCCTCCTCCCCCTCCTCCTTTTCTTACTTAACCTCCTCCCCTCTTTCCCCAATATAACTCTCTCTCTCTTTCTCTCTGCTTCTCTCTCTCTCTCTCCTTAATAACATCCTCTTTTTCCCGCACCACCTCGCCTTCTCCCCCAACTCCCTCCCCACCTCTTTTACCCCTCCTCAGACTCACGCTAGCTAAATCCCTCCTCTCCCTCCCTTCCTCTCCCCCCCCCTCTCTCTCTCTCCTCCCCTCCCATTTATGGCAGTAAATCACGACTTGGCACTGGCAAGGGGTGAGAGAGGCACTAGGGGAGGGTGTGGCGGCTGTCAGGGGTGATGTAGAGAGTGGTAAAGAGAAAGAGGGAAGAAGAGGCTAAGATGAAAGACACAAGAGACCATTAATGACTCTAGTATCCATCTAACGGGAGGTGATGAAGGCTTGGGTTTCTCCCTCACGGTGGGGGAGAGAATGAGAGAGAGAGAGAGAGGCAGGCAGACAGAGACAGATCGAGAAAGAGAAAGAGAATCGTAAGAAAAATAATAAAGTTATAAAAAGGCGAATTAACTGATAAAACCCATAGAATAAGATAAACAAAGAAATATAAAAGAAATACCAATGACCAAATAGATAAATATTATAACCACATAAGACCAACATGAGAATAAAAACAAACTTAGGGAAATTTATAAAAATCTTACAGTAAAAACAAAGGCGAAACACCGTCCAGAAAAACACTAAGAAAGATTGACACAGGAGTAGACGAACTAACGCCCAGGGTGACGGACAAAAACCTTATGATCGAGGAGACACACACAGGGGAAAGACTCGTAAAATAAATCTATTTTTAAGTGAGTTCCTCCTGCAGAAAGTCACGACGACGAGGCAGGAAGTTACACGCAGGATAGAGAGGCAGTTGTAGAGTGATTTCATTTCGGAAGTGAGTAGTTCCTGCTGCAGAAAACGACAAAGAAAATAACAGAAAGGAAGGAACTTTGAAGAAAAAAAAAGAGAGACGGGGAGGAAAGACTCGTAAAATAAATCCTACTGCAGAAGGCGACGACGAAGTTACAAGAAGAAGAAGAAGAAGAAGAAGAAGAAGATCAAGAAGGAAGAGAGAGACACACACACACTCATGGGAAAGACTCGTAAAATAAATCCATCTCTAATTGAAATTCTGCTGCTGAAGGCGACGATGACGACGACGACGACGATGAATAAAGTGGAAGAAAAAGCCGACTAACCATTTTGTAAGTCCTACAGAAAAACGTCAAGGGGTAATCCTGACGTTTACGCCACTATATACCACGATATGGCATACAGACAGACATCTTTATGGGCGTATGAAGTGGGGATTAACACCCTGGCTTACGCGCTCGACAAAAACACCCGCTTATATATAAAACTAATAAAATACAAACATAAAAAACACGAGGATGAAACTAATAGATAAAGGTTTGAATTGTAAATAATAATAATAATAATAATAATAATAATAATAATAATAATAATAATAATAATAATAATAATAATAATAATAATAATAAGTCAAGTAAAACAACATAAGAACCTCTTCAGTCAGATGGTTGGGACACACACACACGTAATGAAGAACACTCACCCAAAATCAGCCACTTATCACAACCGTGTGTGTGTGTGTGTGTGTGTTTGTTTGTTTGTTTGTTTGTTTGTTTGGTCGCCTCGGTGCTTCTCTTTATAAGGAAAACTTTCACCCTGTGGCCACGTATGGTACTAGATGTGTGTTGGCTGTGCTGTGTGTGTGTACATGTGAGTGAATAGATGGGAGGCATGACATAGGTGTGTATATATATATATGTGTGTGTGTGTGTGTGTGTGTAAACATTTAGACACACACACACACACACACACACACACACACGCACACACAGGGGCGAGAGACGTAAACAGCCATTTGAATACAATGTTTGCTGATCAGTGTGTATCAACAGACCCCTGACGATGCTTGACAGTGTTGGGATATATACCTCGTCTCGTCTGCCCAACACTTGGTGACAACAATACTCTGATGTTTGTATATTTTCTAATTTATAATTGAGAGAGAGAGTGAGAGGGCGATAGAGATTACGTGTTTAACATAGACTCAAAGATAAACAAAGACTAATACAATGAGGCAACAGCTCATACAGTAATAATATCGATGTGATTTAATGCTAAAGTAAATTCCGAATGAAAATCTGTGAATCTTGTATGATGTGATTCGAATTACTGTAGGCATATATGGGATGAGTTCAGTGCCAAAAAAAATACGGATCATTAACCTGAAGATTACCCACGCTAACACTGCTTGAGGGGTTAGGTTAGTGTTGGCTTGCTTGTTAATATGCCCAGTCACAACACACACACACACACACACACACACACACACACACACACACACACATTGTACTGATTAGAATAGAAAAAAAAATCTGTATACCGGTATTGGCACGATTCAGTTCTGTCCCTCCTAATACCTGCTGTGACTTCCCAGTACCCCCCACCTTCCCTTCTCCCCCCCCCCATCCCTCCCTCCCTCCACACATGACTCCCATTGTCACTTTGTCCTCCCTCAATCGTTCCTTTAGGGAGCTGGGAGTGTTCCTTTCTTCCCCATGTGTCCCTAAATCCTCGTCTGTGAACGCCCGCTCCCATTCTCCATTTTCGTAGAGTTCATAATCCGACATTCTATGCTATTATTCTTACAAAACATTGAGACAACGTGTTAGAGACGCTACCTGAGTTACTAGGGTCCTAAACCCACTTGGAAGTAAGAAGTTATTATGGCTCTAAATGCCTGGTGCGATTAGTGTCAGTTTCACTTGGCGTCTTTGGGGTCGGGATACGCCACGTCCGATTACTCCTGGTGGCTGTGGCTTGAGCCCGGTTTCCATTAAGGTTGTGAATGGAAAGTTGACATGGGGACACACCCAGGCCCCGCGGGAGGTCGTTGGGCGGGCGGGGATTCGGACAATGGTGTTTCTATTCAATTTTAAGAGTGTGAGTTTCATGGGGGGAGTTTTACCAGTCTGCTAATGTAGTTTGACTTTGTGGAGATTCACGGACATTTACATAGTCGGGAGGTATAGTCGCTCCCCAGTCTTCCTCCGTAGGGTAAAAATTGTCAACAGAACTAGACAGTTTTACCGGGACTTTGAGCGGTGACGTGTGCAAGTATTCATCATGACAGTGTTGTGATATACTGTGGTGTTTAAGATGGTGCTCCAGGAATATTATTTGTAATTGTATATATTCCTTTAACCATTCTTATTATTATTATTATTCATTCTTTCTGTCAAGTTATTTTATGTTCTTTAATTATTAATATGAATTTCATTTAATAAGGAGCAACATCTGTTATAAAGTTTATCCTCGGTATTTGGTTCATGATGATGATGATGATGATGATGATGATGATGATGATGATGATTGTGGTGATGATGATGATGATGATTACGATGGTGATGATGATGTAAACGTATCTTCCCTGTAGGCATCTATCTACAGGGTGTCCCATAAGTTTCCATACAACGTATCACCAACGCCATTACAAGCATAACTCCAGCTGTGCTTGAACGTGTTCTTCAGCAGTGGAGGACACGCATTGAAGAGTGTTGTCAACAGAATGGTAGTCATGTAGAGCATATTATATAAATAAAAATGGATTTTCATATAAAATTTATTTTTCCTATGTATGGAAATGTATGGGACACCCTGTATTGTTTATCTAATTAATTACCACATTACACTTACCATGTCTTATGTTCTGAAACCCACGACAAAGAATTGGGATAAAGTTCCCCATTCAGACTCAAACCTCAAAGCTTCACAGTGACTTTACCCAAATTCTTCGTCATGGGTTTCAGAACATAACACTAGAGGGGGCATAACACTAGAGGGGGCATAACACTAGAGGGGGCATAACACCACTTGTTTTCATTGGCTATACCTTTGTAGCTATGAATATATATCTCTTCATGTATATTATTTATCCGTCTATAAACCAATCTATGAATATTTCCTATATATTCCTTGTATCTTTACCGGTATATATACAGTTTCGTACTAAAAATACCATATCAACAAGTCTTCAATACATAACCTTACATATATACTGTAAAAGATACCGTGATATATATATTATTCCCATATAGTGTTGTGTTATATTGAACTACTAGTTGTAAATCTAATACAGTAAACCTCTCGTGTACATCATGAACTAAGAACAATGAACCTAAAGTATACATTGTAAATCTTTAACACACGACAATGAATCAGAGTTAAATAACAAGTAGACAACTTTTATTATACTCAACACTCTTACATTATTTACCCTGCATGTTTTTTTTTGTTTTTTTTAAGTCTCCTCGTAAACACTGAACCATACAATATACTTTATACACGACTGTTACACCACGTTGACGACTCTGGTGTGATGGTTGACGTACATACATTACCCCTCGTAACATACCACTCTTAGGCACATGGTCTTCTCATGGATACTCAACTCACATTCCCGCGTCAGAATACCGGAGATTATGACTTTTTTTTTTTGGGTCTACTTATTTATTTTTTTTTCCTTTCATTTTTTTGTGTTCAGTTTTCTTTTTTAGATTGTTGCAGGGGAGATGTACACACGAGGTAGACACACATACACACGCAAACGTACACACATGCACACGCAAACACACACACACACACACACACACACACACACACACACACACACACACACGACAATGCTATTATTCATATGGGTGAGCCTTTCGAGTACTGTGTAGCAAAACAAACTGAAACATACTTTCTATACCTGAGACTCAGAATGTAATAATGAGACCATAAGATAATGGAATAATTTTGAGGACATATCTAAGAGGAGGGTGACAGCTCAACCTAACCTAACCCCCTCCCCCAAAGATGTCCGTTCATTAAATAACTCGAATTAAACTCATACACCTATCATTATATGTGTACTATATGCTATCGGTACATGTAAAAATATATTAACAGTTTCTACAATGATCTATAATTGCTCAGGCTTTCACCATTAAAAAGGTATAATTTTCATCTTTTTTTTTTCACCAGATTAAAATTCCAAAAAGTGCAAATATTTTCTCGGAATTTTAACAACACTAATACAAACCTTAATGTCATCCACATCATTATTTGTCACTTAAACTACTGTACTATCACATAACAAAAACAAAACAAAAACACAATGAGGTTAAAACTATACACCGACAACAAATAATAGTCTACATAGAAATAATAGTTATGTAATTTTTTATATATATATATAATATGTATTAAAAAAGGTAAAAAAAAGAAGAAATTACCGTAACTATGACAATTATTCTGGAGCCACGATCAACAAAGGAATATCTCACAGCAACAAAGGCATCCCTCACTTAATAAAAGTCTCCCTTACACATTAAAAGTATCCCCTTGAACAACAAAAGCATTAATCACATGAAACAAACAAAACTATCCTCCATCCCTCCCACTCAACAAAAGCATTCCCTCCCACTCAACAAAAGCATCCTTCCCACGACAAAAACCATCACCGCCCCCACACAACAACAAAAGCTGCAACAACTGCCCTGAATGGATAACTTCCCCAGACCCTCCACTTGTAAAAATAAACATACAAGCGGCGAGAAGTGAACGTAAGAGCAGACACCAAGTATGGCGTGAACTGTTTGCAAGAAATACCGAAAGTTAAAAAAAAAAAATAAAAAAAAAAAATCCAAAAAATATAAACGGATTCACCAGGAAAACAAAAGCAAACACAAGACCATTCGATGACAAAAAAAATTCTCTATTACTGTAAATAAACAATAGAAATCATATATTGTTAATTAATAGTAATAAGAGCGAGGAATACAGTGGGTGTTTTACCTATCGGGTGAAATTTAATGTAAGACGCCATAAGAGAATTGATAAAGCGAGTATCAGGTAACACTGAATAAAAAGGAAATGGGGAGGTTGCGACACAAACGGATATGATAGGATATTATGAGATAATATCATGGTTCAGTTACGTCATTCGAAAGGTTACGACAACGACAGATGTAATAATAATAATAATGCGAAGAAAAAAGAAGAAGAAAGAAGCAAGAAGTAGCAAGAAGTAACAAGAAGTAGCAAGAAGCAAGAAGTAGCAAGAAGCAAGAAGTAGCAAGGAGTAACAAGAAGTAGCAAGAAGCAAGAAGTAGCAAGAAGCAAGAAGTAGCAGGCGTAACAAGAAGTAGCAAGAAGCAGCAAGAAGTAACAAGAAGTAGCAAGAAGCAAGAAGTAGCAAGAAGTAACAAGAAGCAAGAAGCAGCAAGAAGTAACAAGAAGTAGCAAGAAGCAAGAAGTATCAAGAAGCAAGAAGTAGCAAGAAGTAGCAAGAAGCAAGAAGAAAGAAGCAAGAGGTAACAAGAAGTAGCAAGAAGCAAGAAGCAGCAAGAAGAAGCAAGAAGTAGCAAGAAGCAAGAAATAGCAAGAAGCAAGAGGCAAGAAGCAGCAAGAAGCAAAAAATAAGAAGAATGAAGAAGAAAAATTTGAAAACACCAAAGAAAAAATATTAATAAGTTACAAGATTTAAAGACTCACAAGTGTTCATAAACACATTATCATAACACTACATAAAAACATGAGTCAAATTACAACAGTGACACTAAAGCAACAACAATGAATAATGATAATAATAAAATTCTTACGACTAACATCAAGAAAGTAAATAGGAAAAAAATACGTCACTGGCACACACTTAAGACCACCAACGACAATAACAAAACAAACACAATACTGAAACTAAGAAAAATATGATGACAAAAAAAATGAAATATGCTAGTAACATCACAACAGATTTAACACAACATTAGGTCATAATCACAACCAAAGTTATATGAATACAGAAAGGTTACAACTAAACAACTTCAACTAAAGACTAACAACATGTGAACAATGACTCGTAACAATAGACAGAAAGCTTTCAAGTAACAATAGAAGAATGTAATAACAGCATTAACAAAACATTAGTTTAAAAAAAAAAAAAATAAAGTTAATAATGTGTAGTAGGCTGCCACTAGGGTCTTTAATAATAATGATAATAATAATAATAATAATAATAATAATAATAATAATAATAATAATAATAATAATAATAATAATAATAATAATAATAATAATAATAATAAACACAACATACATAACCTCCATCCCGTGTCCCCCACCTCACCACCACCACCACCTACCACCACCACCACCACCTCACCACCAACTCCCTCCACACTCACCGCTACTACCACTATCACCACGACCATCACCACCATACCATTTCCACCTTTACCACCACTCATTACCATCCTTACTCAGACCATAACCACTATAATTTTCACCATCATTACCACCTTCACTACCACTATCACTACCAATCTCACCACCACCACCACCACCACCACCACCACCACTATCCACGCCAAGAACAATAACACTATACTCTCTTTCTCCCCATCACCACCAACAACAACAGCGACAACAACAACAACTCCCCCATCACCACCATCATTATCAACAGACCCACCATCAACAACAACAACCATCACCGCTGTCAGCATCACCCACCACCACCACCACCACCAACAACAACAACAAGAAACCCAAGCCTCTACCACCTACAGTACACCACACTTCACCAACACAAAACTCCATCACAAACATCAACAATAACAACCTGACATGTCCGCCTGCTCCACCACCACCACCAACAACAACAACAGCACCAGAAACAGCACCAGTAACAGCAACACCAGAAGGAACAGCAGTAGTGCCAAATACCCGGCATGTCTTGGCCCGGGTCTGTACTTGTTTTATGCATCATTAGAGTGCCAGGGGAGGCGAGGGGCTCCGGGGTCCCTGTGCAGCGGCTCTTTGAAGTCCCCGACCCACAACAAACTCCCGAGAACCTCCTTTGAATATGTAACACTCGCTCACTCTGCCTCGACTCTATTGGCTCGAGGTATTTTAAGGTCCTCTTTTTTATTATTGGGAGTTTGGGTAAAAATGGTGTTGGGTGTGGGAGGGATATGCTAATTTGGGATGAGGTTTTTTTTTTTGTAGGATAAAGGTAAAATAAGATTCAGTTGTTTGTTTGGTGTGTTTGTGTGTGTGTGTGTGTGTGTTTTTTTTTTAAGAACAAATTAAGGCGGTTAAGTTCTTGTTGTAGCTGTGATGTTTGTTTTTTAAAAGGGTGATGTGGTTAAGGGGTTTTGGTAGACTATTTTTCTTTTAATTTATCAAGCTAGTGAGGGCAGGCGTATACATTATACGACACAGTACAGGATTATCTCCCGCATCATAAATTTTCTTTATTTACAATGGATTATTTTGTGTACAATCTGTATTTTTTTCAAAGAGCAAATTTTACCGATATTTTTATTTCCACCCAGAATATATTTATCATCAGTATAATAATATCATACTAGAATATCCATCCATCTTTCACCACTATACTTTCCCACAGGAAGACCACCACGAAGAAAGTCCCATGAGTACTTTCTTACCTTCTGGCCCATCCTAAGCCTTTCTTACGAGACATTCTTATCAAACACAACAAAAATACCCAAAGGAAACCCGCTAAAAAAAAAAAAAGTAATCACAAAACCCGAAAAAAAAATATGAGACCTGGGAATGAAAACAGTCAATCAGTCTCACACACGAACGGACAGCTTAATAATCCCCTACGTGACCCTTACCTGACCATATCACCATTGTATCTCTTTTGTATCTTTTTCCTCCACGCCATTTATCTTATTCCCCGCCTCCTCTTGCATTCACGCGACCGCAGATGGTCCGGAAGTGGAGGAAACACGATATCGGATAATTGGGTGTTTAAGGAGGGGTAGATAACAATTCTTGGGTGGGCACCAGAGTCTTCTTTGGGTGGAGAGAGAGAGAGAGAGCGTGTGTGTGTGTGTGTGTGTGTGTGTGTGTGTGTGTGTGTATGTATTAGAGAGAGAGAGAGAGTAGGTGTTTGTATGTACGTGTGTTTGTGTGTGAGAGAGAGAGAGAGAGAGAGAGAGAGAGAGAGAGACAGAGAGAGAGAGAGAGAGAGAGAGAGAGAGAGAGAGAGAGACAGACCTCCTCACCACCACCACCACCACACTCGTCCCCCGCACCTCTCCTAAAATACCATATCGACAAGTGTCTCCCCAGCTGGTCTTGCCCTGCCACCACCCACCTCACCCACCGCTAATTAATACACCAGCTACCTCCTCCAGGCGCCATCAATATTAGGTAACATATAATAACAGTAATTAGCCTACTGGACACACACGCTAAGCACTAGAAGCAAAATTCCATTGATATTATTTGGCAAGTACCTGTCGACACCAGTTTTTAAATGCAATTATTAATTATTATTAAGAATTACAGAGATAAGTTATTTTGATAATATGGAATTATTAATGTAATTGTTATTTATCGTCGGTATGTGTAATTACTGTTGACATTTACCGGTATAAAATAAATGTGATTATCATCATTGACTAAAAAATATAATGACTGCTGACAGCTGATTGGTTGACATAAAAAGAATAGCCAAAGCCAGGCCAAAATAATTTCATAAACACTTTCAGTAAACATTGACACACCAGCATCAAGAATGATACTTTTTGAATAACTGTGATATATATATTTTTTTCATTTGCTTCATGCCGACAACAGTAAACAGATTCAGTGACACGGCATCAACACACCGCACTCCAATAACACAACTGACCTCCACAGCAACCGCAGCCCAACACTACAACAACACTGCGTCAATGTGGGTGTTTCAACAGTCTTTCTCCTCTCCTCTCCCACGATAAACATTATACCATACCGAACTTAAATGAGGTGCCAATTCATACCAGATACTTCTCGTTTCAAAGTGTTAGTTTTCACCTTTGGACGTACTAGATCAAAGGGGGTGTCATCTAAGGGGTGTCATCTAAGGGGTGTCATCTAAGGGGGTGTCATCTAAGGGGGTGTCATCTAAGGGTGTCATCTAAGGGTGTCATCATCATCTAAGTCATCTAAGGGGGTCATCTAAGGGTGTCATCTAAGGGGTGTCATCTAAGGGGGTGTCATCTAAGGGGGTGTCATCTAAGGGGTGTCATCCAAAGGGGTGTCATGATGCCAAGTATGGACGCTGTAGTGCTGGTGGATCTCAAGTCTTGCTGTGGATTTGTTTACATTTTTACCTGCATGCAGACGGTGTCATGTCACGTGGTCAATTCCCATCTGTTTTACGCGATCTTTGTCATCCCGTTTGGGCGATAAGGTTAGGTCAGGTTAGGTTTGAAGATGATTAGAATGGGTTAAGTTTGGCTGACCGTCTGTACACATGTGATCCCTTTAACGACCGTAAGTATATTTTAACAACACAATTGGCCTTCTGCTCCACAACAACCAATAAACTCGTTTATCACCTCCTGCAGAACAACGAAAATAGATTAAGGTTATGACACAGTAAACCCCTCTAGTGTTGTGAGCACAGGACACACTAAGCTTCTCCAGTGTCGTGTAATTATGACACAGCAAATTTCCCCGTTGTTGTGATCATATGACAAGGCACAGATCTCCCAGTGTTTTGAACTCAAACGACAGTAAACCTCCCCAGAGTTGTGTCTTTGTAACTGGACAAAACATCTCCATATGTTACGAGTTTAGAACACGGTGGACCCCTGTACTGGTACCATACCTGAATTTTTAGATGAATCCTTTGTCTCCAAATATACTTGAATTTGTAAGAAAAAACAACAAAATCCCTTGATTATGAGAATTTTTAACCCTTTGATAACATGGACTCTATAACGATTAAAGTACAAGGATTTACTCCCACTGAGTACGAGGATTCTAACCCCTAGTACTCAAGGGGGTAAAAGTCCTCGCATTCAAGACGTTCAGGCCTATTCTTATAAATTTGTAATTTGTTATTGTAAAATTTAATATTATACACGTATGTTATATTAATACAGTATTGCAGTAAATATCAAATCAACTAACTCATTAAATTCGTATTATTTCACTATCTTTTTTTTAGGTTTTATCTCAGAAGATACAGTCAATTTTTATTAAAAATCAACTGTAAAAACGGAAATACAGTAGATCCTTAGTGGAGAAAGTCTACTAACCCCTTGTGTACGGGATCCCCTCTGAGCTGAATAAAATCGTCTGGTGTTACCCAAAAATATATTAAAAGTGTTGTCCCCGTAGTGAAGAATTTATATAATAATTATGTAATAAACAAAACACACAAACAAATATGATAAACGAGATGACTGAGACAACTACGCAATAAACGAATAAGAAAATGAAAATATGATAAAGAAGAGGATTTAAACAAACGCTAACAGCATTAGTGTAGTATATCAATCAAACCAGACATGACTTTGTTTACTCCTGTCAGTGATGGAGCAGTGACAACAACACCCAGTACACGGGATGACCATTACCTTCAAGTGAGGGTGTCAGGGGGAGGTCAGGGGGAGGTCAGGGGGTCACGAGGTCACGGAAGTTGAGGAGGGAGAAGGAGGGGAAATAGATACAAAAAAAATAGTTTGGGAGAGGAGGGAAAGGGGAAAAATTGAGAGGGGGGAGATGGGAGATGTTATAGGAAGGAGATGGAAAGAAAAGGGAGGATATATCTTATCTAATAACCCACCCACCCCATCCCACCCCATCCCACCCAATCAAATCCATCTCCCACCCCGTAAAGACCATCTGTTTGGACGTGACCCGGACATGTTTGCCAAACCAATGGTCTACTTAAACCTCTCCACTTAGCCTTTATTTTGATGCGCTTCATAAACACACCTTATCACTCCTGCTGTTGTATTACCTGCTGGCAAGTGACTTATCAGGGAATCCGTTCCTTTTTTTTTTGTTTTCTTAGGTGTGGGTGGCCAGGAGATAACGGGGTGGTGGAGGATGTGAGGAAGGAAGGAAGGAAGGTGAGAAGGGGGGGGAAGGATAAGTAGAGAGAGATGGGAGAAGGAGGGAGAAAGGAAGTAGAGAGGGAGGGAGGTAAGAAGGGTGGGGGAGTGGGAGTTAGAAAGATAGGGAGGTAGGAGAGAGAAAAATGAGGGAGGAGAGAAGGGAAGGAAAAGAGAGATTAAAGGGAGAGAGAGGGATGAAAAGGGAGAAGGAGGGTTGGGAGGGATGTGTAGGTGGTGGGAGGTAAACAGTAGTAAGATAAGAAGAATAAAAGAGTATTATAGGAACATTTACGGAAACAAGAGAGAAGGGAAGGAATAAGGAAGAACTAAACAGAATATAAACAAAAGCGATAAAAGTATATGAGCAAAGAAACCGAAAAAAATAACCCCGCTTTAACACATGAAAAAAAATAGAGAGTTGAAATATTACTAAAAAAAAAGAAAAAAAAAACCTGAGACAAAAAAAATTAAAAATACACAAAAACAAAACAATAACAGAGAGGGTAAGAGGGAGGGAGGAAGGAGATGAGAGGAAGACGAAGACAAGCCACACACGTAAACCACCGATGTTGTAATGTTAAGATAAGCTGATTAGAGCACCAACTGAGGGAAAGCCTTTGAGCCTCTTGACATCTCGTTGCGTCGTGCGTCAGGGCTTCAGGGAGATGCATCGATTACGTGCTGGGTAAATAACGCATAAATCGATGTAAATCACGGTGTAATATTTGTCTTGTTGTTATATAAATAGGCGCCGTGGGAGACCTGATGTGTGTGTGTGTGTGTGTGTGTGTGTGTGTGTGTGTGTGTGTGTGTGTGTGTGTGTGTTTTGAGGCAGAGGGAGATGTGTTTATATTCCTATTCCAACCTCTACTTATTTCTCTCTCTCTCTCTCTCTCTCTCTCTCTCTCTCTCTCTCTATTCTCACTTCTCCTGACATTTACATCTCTCTCTCTCTCTCTCTCTTTATATATATACTGTGTTATCTTTTTCCTCTTCATTTTTTACCCTTATCTCTCTTTTTCCCTCTTTCTGTATCCCCCTTTCCTTCATTCTCTTCATTTTTTGTCTATATCTCACCGCTTATACCATCGGAAAAACTCGTATTCTCTTTGTTAATAAAAAAAGTAAATACAAAAAAAAAATCATCGTTCGCGAAAGGTGATAAACAAAACCGGATTCATCCTTGTACGTATCCGACTCCACAGCACCACGGCCCCGGCAAGACACACCATCGTTTGGGCAACAGTATAGTTTCCTAAGCTCTTAAATGATTGACAACGGACGTAAGTGACAGTCCTAATTACCAGCTACCGTTGGGGGAATTCATACATAATTTATATCACTTAGGCACGAGCGACCCTTACTTCTCCCCTAACATTATTCAAAACGATTCAGACCAATTTCATGGTTAAGAACGATTGTTATACCACAGGCCGTGAGTGTTGTTGTGCCGTGTTGGTTTTACCTCATAAGGTCCAATTAGCCCACTACATGAATAACATTATAGGCTTTGTTTACATTGGAGGTTAAGTTGCCAAACACTGCTAAAGAACTTAAAAATCTATCTTATTTTTGTTTTTATAATCCATTTACTTTTATCTTGCATTAACCACATATCTATATTTTCACGTCGAGATCTAATATTAAGCATCAATGTCGTTTAAAATAATTATTAATTTTTTTATCCCATTATTAATTTAAAGACACCGAGTTCATTATCTGGAGAGAAATGTCATTTTCTTAAAGGCTTCTACCTGACATGCCATAGTGGTCAATATTTGTCAACTAATGACCTACTAGTACGTGTAGTGGTGTTATTTACTGATTACCGCCACGTGTTCGTCATGAGAGAGAGAGAGAGAGAGAGAGAGAGAGAGAGAGAGAGGATAATCAGATTTAAGAATAGGCCAGACTTCTTTAAAAGGATAATGGATAAACTGAAGAAGCACAAGAAAATAGAAATAATGAAAGCGAAGACGATGGAAATATAACTTAGATAAACGTGAGAATAGAAAGAGAGTGGAGGACGAAGACACAAGAGAAATAGGGATTGAAGAGGTTAATAGAAGAAATAAAGGAGAATGAAGATAGTTAGGAAAGTAAGAATGATATGAGAAATGAGGGGGTGAAGGGGAAGAAGTGTAATGAATAAAGGTAATAAACAGAAGAAAATGGAGGGCAAGAGATAAGGATTAGGGAGAGAACGAAGGGAGGTGATGAAAGAAAGGATAGGAAGGGGAGATGAATAAAGAAGTGGTAAAGGAAGAGCGAGATGGATAGGGAGTTGAAGAAGGAAGAAGTATAGATGGATATGTAGATGGTGAATGAAAAAGGAGATAGATAAGGAGGTGATGAAGGAAAGGGAAGTTGAGAGGGAGGAGAAAAAGTTATTGGAGAAAACGAGGGAAGAATGATGGATAAAGGAATAGATAAGAGAATGAAGTTAACAGGGAGGATGAAGGGTGAGGGAGCCAGGGAGGACGTGAAGGGAGGCTTATCAAAGGGTGCACCCCATCCTAACAGACCCCAATTAACCTAATCTAACTATAGAGATTTGGGGCCTAATCCTAATCCAACTAGACCCCAATCTTAATCGTTACGTTACCTTAGGTTAGGGCCTAATAGGACTGGGGCCCATTTAACCTGTAACCTTAGACAAAGGAGGAGATGGGAGAAGGGGAGATAGCTATATAGAGGGAGGAGAGTAAAGGAAAGAGTGAGAGAGAGAGAGAGAGTAGGTAGGTAGAGAAGAGTGAGGGGAGGGAGTGAGGGATGGGAGACGGGAGGGGAGGGGTGAAGCGGTAGACAGACCGTGACAGGGCCGTCACTTGATACCGTCCAAAACCAACAGTCACAGCAGGGGAGGAGGAGGAGAAGGAGGGGGGGATTGGGAGGGAGGGGAGGGAGGAGGGTTTGAGAGGGAGGAAGGGAGGGAGGGAGGAATTGGTAAGGAAAGAGAAGGAGGAAGAAAGGAAGGAGGTGTGGAATGAAGTGGAAGAGAGGAATTTTGAAAGGAAGGAAGAGAGGAAGAAAGAGAATAGGGAGAAAGGGGAAGACAGGAAAGAATTCGGAAGTAAAGAAGAAAAAGAAAGGTAATAAGGAAGAATAGTGGGAGGGAAGGAGGGAAGATGAAAAACATGGAGGGGGGGGAATTGTAAGTGAGAGTGTGAGGGAGGAATAAGGATGGGAAGGGGAGAGAAAAGAAGATAAGGAGAAACAGAATGAATAAAATATAGGAGGAAAGGAATACAAGAGAGAGAGAGAGAGAGAGAGAGAGAGAGAGAGAGAGAGAGAGAGAGAGAGAGAGAGAGAGAGATGAATAAAAAAGTTTTACGATCGAAAAAGAAAGAAAGAACAAAAGTAGAAAACAAAAGAGACGGGAATAAAAAAATATTAGAAAATATGAAAAGATAAAACAAAAAATCAGAAAATGAATAATAAAGATGGAACATATACTAGTAAAAAATAAACAATAATATAATATAAAGCAGCGGGAAGGAAGAAAGAGAGAAATCAGATAGTTGAAGAGATTATAGAAAGAAATAAAGGAAATTAAGAAAAAAGGAGGATATGGGTCCTTGATACTGCACATGAAAATAGGAAAGGAAGGGGAATAATTTATGATGATGTTTAGAATAGATAAAAGAACAGAGAAAAAAACAACAAGTGAATAATAGTTAGAACAGAAGACACACACACACACATGCACACACACACACACACACACACACACACACACACACACACACACACACACACACACACACACACACACACACACACACACACACACGTACGCACACGCACACAACAATAATTTATATATACAAAATACACCACCTACAATCATCCTCTTATACGCACACATACACGCATACACACACAAACCCAACAACGTACATGCACTCACACACACACACACACACACACACACACACACTCAAAATAGGCCTAAAACAAAATGCATACACACAATAGGCCTAAACACACACACACACACAAGGGAGGAACAATGCACATCTTAAGTGAAGACAGAAAACTGTGGCCTATGCACTTGTAGGCCTTATTGTACAGGCCTAGGATGGTTAACAACTAACCCCGCTACGGCCTATGTGTCTCGGGGATTAATTTATACGGCTTCTGACCTCCTGATGTGTTTGGGGATAATGCTGTAGTAAGAGCCAACACCAAGGGCCCTGCTTTACCTGCAGTCAGAGATTCACATGTTAATATTATCCTCATTGTGTTGCTAAATTTT
This sequence comes from Homarus americanus, assembly GCF_018991925.1. Classification (NCBI taxonomy): domain Eukaryota; kingdom Metazoa; phylum Arthropoda; class Malacostraca; order Decapoda; family Nephropidae; genus Homarus; species Homarus americanus. Next base: position 766,146 of record NW_024738735.1, on the reverse strand, counting down.
ACCGCTGAATAATATCAAGTAAATGTAGCTAATTAAGGTAGAGTCTTGGTGTACTTTTGAATGCCATTTTGTGCAGTAGGTTTCGTCTCTGTTTTGCTACGTGATAGAAGATAAGAGTCTCAGTGTAAATTTGATTCCAATTTGGATTTATTGTTTCCGGGTTGATATCATCCTCTACCTGATTCTAATTAGTTAATGTTAAGGTGTGTCTCTATACAGATTTAACGTGAATGTGGTTGTTATTTTCCCATGTTGAGTTTGTTCCCTAACCTAACCTAACCTAACCTACCCTAACCTACCCTAACCTAACCTACCCTAACCTACCCTACCCTACCCTAACCTAACCTAACCAAACCAAAACAAGAAACATAAACACAAGATACAACATACATTCATCTGCCCCCAAACGAATCCTCATCAAACCTTAAGCCCAGGTGAACCAGCCAACCCATCAAGAAAAAAAAAAAAAAAAAAGATCGCTTTTGAAAAAAAAAAAAAAAAGATTTTCGCTTGAGTCCATCTGAAGGAGGGAAGGAGGAGGAGGGGGGGGGTGTGGTGGTATTTCTTCCTTTCTAGCCACAGGTCAGATGGGTCACAGTGGCAGGTCAGGTCAACTCCCCCCCTACACCCTAAGTCTGACCTCACCCCCTGATGTGTCTGTTGGTTTTGTTAATCTTCACTGCTGCTCCTCTACAGTGTATGTTTTCTCCACCGGAACAAATCTCTTTACTCTTTATCAAGGATGAGCAATGGTAAGGAGTTATTGATCTACTGTTTACCTGTACCTACCTACCTCACCTGTCTGGCTGATCTCTTGTGATTTCTTGTGTGTTGTGTTGTGTTGTGATGTGTTGTGTTTTTGTGTGTTGTGTTGTATTGAGCCGGGATGTGTTGTGATGTGTTGTGTTGTGTTGTGTTGAGTTGTGTTGTGTTGTGCCTGCCTTTCTCTATCCTTGTTGCGGTTGAAAGATTATACTTTGCTAATTGAGAAAATAATAGCAAGTTTTTACAAATATTTTTTTTACTCTTCTTAATTCTTCCGTTTTTTTCACTTTATTCGTAGTAATGCTCTTTTTAATGTCACCTTTAAAATTTTCCCTTTCTTAAAAAATTCTCGGTATTTTTCTGTTATTTCTCCCTCTCAAGTAATTTCAGAATTGTCAAAAAACTTACATTTTTACCTTGTTGCTCAGTTACGTGTAGTGAGGGGAAAACTGTCCCAATATTCTTCATTCACAATTCCAATGGAAAAATATTCATTATTTAATTATATGATAAAAAAAATTCTTTCTTGAAACCATTTTTAAATTGTTCGTCAATATTTGTACAACTGTTATTTTATTTTGAAATTTAAAAACCTAGAATTTCATAGAGTTTCTTTTATGTGTATACAAAATTCATAATTACATACGCATGGTATATACTGTAGAGAATATAATAATGAACTAGGGGAAATAGAGTACTACAATACAACAGAAAAAGCAGAAATAACAGAATAATGATATCAATTCATATAATAAAGAGAAGCACACACACACACACACACACACACACACACACACACACACACACACAAATAGGCCCATAGACACGTATAGATATAAATACAATCACCTACGTCTACAGACAAGCACACACCCATCCACGCATAAATATACACACATAACACAACGCCCACCCGCAAACACACACACACACTCACACACTCACACACACTGATCAAATTTAATCCTTAATAGAACTCTACAACAAACACAACAGTAGCATCGAAAACAGCAGCATTTAACAACAATAACAGCACCAGCAGCATTATACAAGACACAGCAGCGCACGTGCCAAGAATTACTGCAGCAGAAGTGAAAATATTAACAGCAGTAATATAAACAGAAACAGCAGCAGAGGCGGGATGGGAGGGGCGTCTGGAGAGATGGGTGGGCGAGAGTCATGCGGGCGGGTACCCCTCAGGTCCAACCCAACAATACGGGCGTGAGGGAGGTCTGGTTACATCCCCTTCCCCATTCCCCTCTCCTCTTACCCCCCTTTCCCCTCTCCTCTTACCCCCTTCCCCACCTCTCTCTCACCCCCATTCCTACTCCCTTCTACATTCCTATCCACTCCCCCTCTTTCCCCTTCTCGTATTCACCCTTCCCCTCTCTCTTCTCCTATCCATGCTTCTATTCTCCCTTTCCTCGATCCACTTCCCTCTCTCCATTTCTCCATTATCCTTCCTATCCACCATCTCCCATCTCCTTCTTTCTTTTCCCACTACCTGTTACCCCTCCTTCCCTTCCTCTCCTTTTATGATGCAACTCTTTGTGTACGAACCTCTGTCCTGCATGGCAGTGAACAGTGACATTATCCATATGAATCTGACCTCTATACATTTATAGTTGTTAATGAATATGATGTATTTCTTGTGTGTGAACCTCTGTCCTGCGTGACAGTGAGAAGTGATACCACCCTCAGTGTCAAGACCTGACTGAATTACTCAGAATAGGCAAACTGTACTACAAGCTCTGCCAATAAATTTGTTAAACTAAAACTAAAATCTCCTTTTTATCACCCGCTCCTCATCCCCCTCTCCTTTAACATCCCCCTCCTCCTCTCCCCTCTCAGCTGTTACCCAATCCCCCCCCCTCTCCCTACTTACCCACCATCCCTCCTCACTCAGGGTCATTACGGGTCAGTAGGTCACGCATCTAATCGAAGTTTCGGTGGTAAGTGGCCATCATGTGCGTGGTTAATTCTTCATTTAGTGTGCTTCAGTCAATATTTTTTCCCCTGGAGGATTTAATTATTATCAAATTGGTCATTAAATGTTTGTTAAGTGTTTCATTAGTTAGGTCAATGTGATGGGTTCATTAATTGGGTCATTAGCTATGTAAGTGTTTGTTTAATGTGTTTAATTGAGTTGGTTGGGTGTTAAGTGACCACCACCAACACGTATGTCGAATTGCTTACTGTGTGTTAGTGAGGTTAATGTTTTGCCTCGATACCAAGTTATTATATGGTCATTATATGTGTTAACTGTTTACTGTTGTAGTTAATTCAGTGTTAGCCTTAAAATTATATCACTAAGTGGTCATTATATGTGTTTAATTGTTTACACACACACACACACACACACACACACACACACACACACACACACACACACACACACACACACACACACACACACACACACACACACACATGCACACACACAACAAACTTGACTGGAAGGTCCATGTAAATAACACAGTCAAGGCAGCCTCGTACCGTCTCTACATGCTACGACGACTTAGGTCACTTGGGACACCCACACCAGAGCTGAGGACCATCTACAACGCCTTTATTCTCCCCAAACTAACGTATGCGTCACAAGCCTGGTCGTCTTCCCTCAACTCCACCCAACAACGTCAGCTAGAGAAGGTACAGAAAAGGGCCTGCAGAATCATGCTCGGCGCTGACTACTCCGGCTACACCAACGCTCTTTCCACCCTGGAAATGCCATCCCTCAGTGACCTCCACCACCAAGCACTGGAAAGGTTTAGCAGTCAACTATTGCACCACCCTCGTCATCGCCACCTCCTGCCACCGGCAGCCCCCCACCCACCTCACACAGTCCGCCACTACAACAAAATTCAGCCCATAAGAGCCCACACCGATAGATATAAGAACAGCACCATCCCATCTATTGTTAAAATAATAAACAACGCCTGATTTATGTACTGTACAGCCCTGTAAATGTATTCAATGCATATTACATTATTATGTCTAAATCAAATGTAAGTGTATATTTTCAGCCACCGGCTGCAACTCTATTAATAAACCGTTTATTATTATTATTATTATTATTAGACACACACACACACACACACACACACACACACACTCACACACTCACACTCCTTTTGCACCCCCTGAAGCTGTAAATAAACACGAACAACTTTTAAATCTGTACGTGTTTGTATTTCGCGTACAGTGGTTCCTTCCATGACTTATATACACAACCTACTTTTATTCATAGATACAAATACAAAATCTAGAACGCTACATTGTATTGTATTGTATTGTATTGTATTGTATTGTATTGTCTTTTCCTACAGTGTGCCAGAACAACTCATTCATAGTAAAGTTTCACCTTAAAACAGAAAAGAAAGAAGAAATAATATGCAAATCAGTCTAGTGGGTGTACATATATCACAGCGACACAGGACAATGGATTTCTTGGTGTAATTTCATGAATATATTCAACATTTCCTGTAACTGTGTTGGATGTCTCAGCCACAACGTAGAGAAGTGTTTGTTTACGTCTGTACCCCGCGAGGCTATAACTCTTCTACTTACTGAAACCTGAATATAAACACTTAATTGGTTATTACTGTTTTAATGCATTGTTTAAAAAGTATTAATTATTTATGCATGTAAGTTTAATCTATCGTTTTTTTTTTACAGAGAAAATAATTTACTCAGAAAATATACACACGATGGACAACGGACAGTCATGTAAATATCGCCGTCTCATCCGTCGTACTTTAAGAGTTATTGGTTTCATCATACGTTTCCGTGCCTGAAGGTCGGCTGAGTAATGCAAGTGGTGATGGAGAGCATTTGGAGGTGAGTGTGGGCGTGTAGAGATGACTGTGGGCGTTAAGAGATGAGGGTGGGCGTGTGGAGATGAGTGTGGGCGATGTGGACATGAGTGTTGGTGTGTCGAGGTGAGTGTGGGCGTGTAGAGCTTTCTGTGGGCATTCGGGTTGTGGGCGTATGAAGGTGATTACGAGCGTGTAGATATAACTTTGAGCTTGTGAAGATAATTGTGGGCCTGTTGATTTGGCTCTAGGCTTCTGGGAGTAACTGTGGGAGTGTGGAGTAGAGTTTTGGTCTTATAAAGATGATAGTAGACATATACAGTATATGGAACTTTGATCGTGTTGCCGCGTTGAAGTGCAAGTATAGACACTTAGGAGTATAGGTCAGTAGACTTGTGTATTGTACGTGTTGATGTGGGCGTGAAATCATATAGATATAGCTATGTGGGCGTATGGGTATGAAACTGTGTTGATATGTCTGCTCTGAGGGAGTGTAGGACTGTACGTAAGTTAGTGTGTGGGCGTGTGGTTTATCAGCACCCATCAAGCGCCCTCACGCCCCCGTTCTTGCCCTTGGCCTACCCTCAGGGCAACCAGGTGTGAGGCGCCCCAGGGTGGTGGCAAATTCACCCCCCCCCCCACCCTACTCCCTCCCTCTCTACCCGAGTGATTGATAACATCAGGTAGGGAGGGAGAGAAGGTAGAAGGTTGCTGGGGCGGGAGGAAGGTGAGTAGGGAAGGAAGAAAGTAGGAGAGAAAGGAAAAGAAGAAAAGGGGGCAAGAAGGGAAGGAGGGCGGGACGAAGTCAGGGAGGCAGGAAGGGAGGGAAGGAAGGAAGGAAGAAGGGAGCGAAGAAGAGATGTAGGGAGGGAGATAGAGAGGGAGGGGTAGATGGGTGTAGGGAGGGAGATAGGGAGGGACGAAGTCAGGGAGTCAGGCAGGGAGGGAGAGAGGGAGAGAGGGAGGGAAGGAGGGAGAGAGGGAGGGAGGGAGGGAGGGAGGGATGAAGTGGAGGCAAAGAAGATGTATTTTTGGAGGCGGTGGAGGGCGGCGTGTAATGATGTGGGTGTGGAGGTGACAGTGTGGGTGTGGGCGTAAGAAGGTGGCGCTAAGGTCGTGTGGGCGTTCAAACCATCTACTGATTTCATTTCCAGAAGCTAACTATGATAATCCCCTCCCTTGCAAAACTACCCAGTAATTCCTTTGAAATCATCAGTAATCCCCTTCCCAGTAGACACCACCAGTAATCCCCACTCCAGTATACACCCCTAGTAATCCCTTCTCCAGTTGAGACTCCCAGTAATCCCTTCTCCAGTAAACACTCCCAGTAATCCCTTCTCCAGTAAACTCTCCCAGTAATCCCTTCTCCAGTATACACTCCCAGTAATCCCTTCTCCAGTATACACTCCCAGTAATCCCTCCCATCCCGACACTAACAACACTGATACAACCATTTTAAGACGACATAATTGGCGATTTATCACATGCATCAACAATCAGGTGGGAGGCTGGTGATTGGTTTACAGGTTTGAAGAGTTGATTAGTTATGTAGAGAGTTGATAAAAGTCTTGATTGATTTAACCCCTTGAGTACGATGCCAAAAAAAACCCGAGTACAATGACTTAGCCAGATGCGTATAATTATCTTAATCTCTTAACATTTTTGAAGGCTTATGAATTAATCCCATAAGTATGATGGTCTAACCCTTAGAATACGATGTTTAATGCCCCTTGGGTAAGATGATAGTATTATATCCAGGGGGTTACGTCGTCGTACTCAAGGGGCTTAGTCGTCTTTTCAAGGGGTTAAATCGTCGTTCTCAAGGGGTTAAGTCATCGTTCTCAAGGGGTTAAGTCGTTGTTTTCAAGGGGTTAAATCGTCGTTCTCAAGGGGTTAAGTCATCGTTCTCAAGGGGTTAAGTCGTTGTTTTCAAGGGGTTAAATCGTCGTTCTCAAGGAGTTAAGTCGTCGTACTTAAGGAGTTAAGTCGTCTTCTCAAGGGGGGGTTAATTCGTCTTTCTCAAGGGTTAAATCTCCAGAGGTTTGAACGGAGTGAGTTTGAGAGTAACAATGTTGGAAGGTTGTGTAGTTGTGTAGTTGTGGAGGTTCTGGTCGCTGAAGATATGCATGAAGATAATGCCGTTGTATGATGAGGGACAGTAGAATTACACATACGCGTGTTAATGTACTTGTACAATACATTAGTTCTTTTATGATGATAAATTATAATGACCTTTAACCTTTTCAATGGTGTTTCTAACTCTTACAGGTAGACAGATAACCACACTTTCACAGGAAGGTACAATAAATGGTGTCTCTATTATTTTCTCCCATGTGTGTGTGTGTGTGTGTGTGTGTGTGTGTGTGTGTGTGTGTGTGTGTGTGTGTGTGTGTGTGTGTGTGTGTGTGTGTGTGTGTGTGTGTGTATGTGTGTGTGTGTGTGTGTGTGTGTGTGTGTGTGTGTGTGTGTGTGTGTGTGTGTGTGTGTGTGTGTATGTGTGTGTATATGTGTGTGTATGTGTATGTGTGTGTGTGTGTGTGTGTGTGTGTGTGTGTGTGTGTGTGTGTGCTGTGTGTGTGTGTGTGTGTGTGTGTATGTGTGTGTGTGTGTGTATGTGTGTGTGTGTGTGTGTGTGTGTGTGTGTGTGTGTGTGTGTGTGTGTGTGTGTGTATGTGTGTGTGTGTGTGTGTGTGTGTATGTGTGTGTGTGTGTGTGTGTATGTGTGTGTGTGTGTTAAAAAAACGCGATCTGTTTTCTCTACTTCAACAGTGTCGTCCAAATGCAATCTCCTTCCACTTTCTTCTCATATTTCATCTTTTTACCGTGTAAATTTCCAGGGACGAACTTAGTGTAGTGTTGGTGGGCGACGGTTGAGTGTCTTGAGACGGTCATTGTTCTACAAACACCGCACAGGACAGGGGTTTGTCTTTGGATTACGATATAGTGTTTTCGTCATGTTGTTAGTAGATTATCTTCACTAATCTGGCGTAAATTATGATAAAAAGAAGAAGTTCAGCAGTTATAAACCAGTTACATAAATGACCCACAAGTGTGAAGTCAGGTCTAAAAAAAAAAAAATACTTGAGCCTCTCCTCCTGAACAACAAACCAGCTGATCTCCTCGATCCCATCCTCACATATAATTATGGTGTTCTATTCACTATTCTATTCTGATCCTGAACGATTCCTGATGCCATCTTAAAAACAATTATATATGCGCCTAAAATAATTTATGTTTACAATCCATTTTTACGTCAGGTTTAACAAGTGATTCGAGTCGACATACTGCCATATTATTTGCCACGTCACTTACGAGTAGACACGAAAAAGTTTCCCATAGTTGTGACAATATTAATATTAGCATTAGTTTTAGTATTAATAGTAATATTATATGTATAAATATAATCATATATGTTTCACTAGATCGCCAAAAATATATTTTATGAACTGTTAAATTATGGCTTTCTAAACATGTTCAATTTATAGCCATAATTTTCCATTACGACATTAAATATTTATTATTACAAAGATATATGACACCTGATAGATTTCTTTCACCCATCTATATATATTTATCTTGGTAATATTCTTTCTTCATATAATATAAAGGAACACACTCTTCGGATGATTAAAAAATTTAAAGTTGACGAATTTAGGAAAACATTGAATGTTCCCTGTTGACTGTTGACGTCCATCAGTCACCAACCAGTGTCGGCCAGACGACACCCTCTGCTAACTCCTACAACACCTGCTACAATGAACTGAGTCCTACATCTACTTTGTAAAACATTGATAAAATAGTGACGCTACAAACATTTAAGATAAACGCTATGGTGTGGAAAGGTGAACATTTTTTAAAGTGTTTTGCCAAGACGAGCAGCTCTGATGTAAACAAACTTTTCTCTAACGAATTTATTGTTAAAAATATCATTAATTATCAATCACATCTCTAGTGTGACTTAAGTGATAATTAGTGGTCTCGGTTAAGCGAAAATTAATGATCTTGGTAAAGGTGGAGGAGACAGGTAACACCAGAAATAACGTATGGAATTGAATCAAAATTTCTGGAGATGCTATTGTATGATAATGAACACGAAAATGGAAGTGAGAATCCACAGAACCTATTAGAACCAGACCAAACCGTACCTAACCTATTTAACCTACCTAACCTTACCCCTAATCTTACCTAACCTTGCCTAACCTTGCCTTACCTAACTTCACCTAATATCCTAACCTCACCAAACTTCCAAACATCACCTAACTAGCTAATCTGTGCATGTGTTTCGATTTTACTATTTCATTCAAACAACAACATCTGCAAATTTGGTGTAATTCTATTAAGTCCTTCTGGTGCTAACATTTCCTCCACCTTTACTGTGATGTCGGTTAAGTGAAAATTAGTGAAATCGGGATTACACCACCAGCAAAACCCCCAGTGGGTATTTGTATTATTTTGGGTAATATTCAAAATGTTGTTCCAGCCTTAGCAGCCACCTGATGAAATTTCTCCATAGAAGATAAAAGCTTTCTTACCTTGAGATACAGACATAAAATGAAGGAGGAATTCTTTTTTGTGAGATATGAGTTTTAATTTATGAAATGGGCAGTGGGAGATGGCCGCCACTTGTATCAGGTTATACACTGTAGGAATGTTATTTTTTGTTCACTGAAAACAATTTTAGGGCAATAGAATAGGAAATAATTGTACTAGTTTAGGTGAGGTCTGGTAAGTTATAAAATATCAGACAGTAAATAACTATTTACCGTAAATATTCCTCAGAAAAATCTGCCGTTGTCGGCTCGTGTTGTCATCTGCTCTTTGTTTATTTGTGTATAGCAACTAACCCTCTCAGTCTGCACATGCTCTCACATTCACAATAAACGTAAAATTCTGCCATGCCATTTCAAGAATGTTGCTTTCATTGATACCAGACATCAGCTTAAGTACTTTATGTTTGATATGGCGGGGGGCTAGGAAGTTAGGTAAGATTAGGTCAGGATTTTTAGGTTCTGTGTATTGTCCTATTGTTCTTACCAAGTGGATATTTTGCCGTGACTGGGTAAGTTTCTACTAATGTCGGTCACAGCAAAATAACCACCACCTTGAATTACTTACTTTCTTTCAAAGAACCTCTGTAGAAAATTGAACCAAAACGAACAATGCGTTCTGGTGTTAGCCATTATCTGCCCCATGATTACCAAATTATCAGTTCATTGCTACCAAAGGACTGTAACTAATTATTTCTGATCATTTGAAATCAAAACATAAATCTAAGTAAGTTATAAAATGTATTGAAACTCTCATTCTTATTTTCTAACGATTATAGTGTTAGTAGTAAAGGTGAGAAATGTTACATAAGTAACTGGTCAATTATTATTATTTTATTAGCTGAGATAAAGGCCATTGGTATAGTACCTGAAGTGTGGCATTACTTTAAAATTCTTAGTGAGTGATCGTTTTTTATCATGGCAGTAGTGTCAGAGAAGTACAACTACTCTATTGTGATAGGGTCATTTTTTTTACAGGATTTTTTAAGCTAGCTTTATGTAGTAAAAATTTGTTTCTAACATTGACTTATTCTTTTACAGGTTAGAACTTCAGAAGCGTCTGTGGTAAGTACAGATTCCTGAATGTTTGAAACTTCATTATATTTTGCATCAGTTACACTAGGTGAGGTTATATTTTGGGTGCAGTTTTAAATATGCACATTCAGATTTATGATTTGTGTTGGGTTAAAAATTTACTAAAATTAGTCAATATTTAAAGTTACTTTGAAATAAACAGAAGTGTTAATGAGCTTTAAGATAACAGTTAAATTTATTGTTTATTATTTTATAAAGTGTGGATAAACTTTGAATCCTGACCCTTGCTTTATCAGGGAGCAGACTTTATATCTGTTTTTATTGCTTACATCTTACTAACCTAGTTGTGTTATTGTCATGTACTGAGATAAATCACTGTACATTAGGTAACAATTTATAGGTTTAATTAAAAATATAATTAACACTTTGATTGAGGTTTACAGAGGTACTGTAGTGTTTGCTTTTGAAATGGAGAAAAGGTTAATAATATATACCTGTACTGTAAATGCAATTTTTCAAGGTGAAGATGACATACATGTGTATTTCTTCTCGCTAGAGTTGATGTCTAATTCTTAATATATATATATATATATATATATATATATATATATATATATATATATATATATATATATATATATATATATATATATATATATATATATATATATATATATATATATATATATATAATTTTTTTTTTATCAGGCACAGAGAAAATGCAGAACATGTAAACTTTATTTTAAGATGAAAGATAATGTACCTACATAATTATTTTATCTGTTTAAAGTAAATGTAATATATATTTTGGCTTAAGGTATGGTTCGTGTATATATTTTAGTGCAACTCTTGTTTAAAGTTATTTTCAGGATCAGCGAAAATTTTCTTTAGATGAATTTCAGTACAACGCTTAGGCGCACTTTTTTTTAGGTGAGGAAAGAGAATACTCTATATCTTTCTGTTCAGTAAGCATGTAAAGTTTTCTTTTTCATGGGAAGATTAAGAAGATAATTATGTACTTCTGGGAGATTTACTTTTTTACGGATAAAGGAATGTACATAGGTATATTTTTGCAGCCCAATTGAAAAGGTTTTTTTGTTCAAATGCTTATCAGGTCTTGACAAAGTTCATGCATTTCTTTTAATGCAGCAGAAAGCTAAATACTATAATTTTTTATTCTTTAGTTCCTATTGAAAAGGCCTCTAGTGCATTTGTTTCGACACATTCCAAGCGTATTTTTTCGTACACACAAATATGAGATTTTCTCGGTTTCGCTTGAAAGCAAATACATTATTTTTTTGTAAGCTCATCCCAGATGTAAAAAAAATCTTCTGCCCAATGAAGTAAACCTTGGGCAGTAATGTACTAACTTTCTCAAAACAACACTTGCAGTTTTTTCTGAGCAATTCAAATGCACTCCCGTTAAAAAAAAATCATGCTTGGAAATTTAAGTATATCTGGAGGGTTTGTACATCGCTTAGGAGTGGACTTAGTACTGGCCCTGGGCACTGTAAAGGTTAAGTCTTAAGGCACATAAGATTTCTTGCAACATAGCCATATCTTCATCCGCAGGTGTAGCTGTAGTCGTTGGGTTTCCGTGTTGGTCACCCATTGTCTGTTCCACTGTTGGGGGTATTATTGGAGCTCTTTAGGCATGTTTACCTGATGCTTGGCTCCACTGCAGACTTTTCGTTCAGGGTTTACTCCCGTCGCCTTAAACCTATGCCTACCAAGGTTAATCCGAAAGGCAGCAGGGCAGTGGTTGGCAGGCGCCAGGGTGAGTCCACATGCCGGTGGGCCTACACGCCTTCCCCCAGGGGGCCCACTGTTACTCCGAAATCTCTGCGAGGCACCCAGTTACCGTGTATTGCCACGAGGAAGCACAGCCGGAGTCTTGTTGGTGAAGAGGCTGTGTACTGGCAGGGGAAGACTTCCGCAAGGGTGCTTCCTTGTTCATCACGAGGGCTAGCCATCGGTGGTAGCTGAAAGCGAGAGGAAGCAAGCAGTACCTGCTTCTTAACACTAACATAATGCTGCCATACTAGACGCATTACACCACCCTTTTCACAATTGCACCACCCTGTTCACCATTACATCACCTGTTCATCATTACACCACCCTGTCCACGCGCGCGCACACACACACACACACACATTAAAAAAGTACATGCATACAGCACAAAGATTACTTACAAAAGTTACGGTTGCTTGTAGTGGGGAGAGGTTTGCAAGTAAGAGTAGAGGAGGGTGATAACAGTACCCTGGCGGAGGACTATCCCGTGGCGGCGGGTCACATCTGCCCTCATCAGTGCCTACTTGTCATTCGTGGGTGGAGGTGCGTCTTGCGATGCCTGCTTGTGATGCAGCGACCCTCCCTCCCCCCTCCCTCCTTCCCTCCCTCCTTCCCTCCCCCCCCCTCCCTCCTTCCCTCCCCCAGAGGATCGCTCAGTACCATTCACTGTGAGTCATTCCATGGGGGTCACTAGTCTAGCTCTTTCTTGTCGGGAGAAGGACCTAGTTAGTGAATATATTAAATGAATGTAAATCATTTGATTAAAAAAAGGATAATTGGTTTGTTTCGTCGAGGATTGAGAGATGTTAGTATGTTAGGTATCTAGAAGAATGTCTTTAATACCTTAACTTGTAACTAAGTAGTCAGAAATAGTTTAACTCGGGAACCAGAGACTGTTAGGAACGTAGCACATTTTGATTAAGAAATTACCATTATTTAAACCCTACATCACCCTCCCCCCCCCTATTAACACTAAAACACGACAACATTATAAGTTAAGAATAAGGCCAAAACCCAGAGGACAAACTCCAACAAGCGTGAAAATGTCCCGCTGATGCAAAAACCAAGCGAGTCGTCTGGGCTGCCTCCATCATGCCTCGCAATTAGAAAGTTGTTAAGAAACCCCACAAACCAGCCCCAGATCTGCGAAAATCATTTATCCCATCGCTTCGCAATTTTCGACCTTGAGTGTGTATACATCAGAGAAGGTAAAGTCCCACTCTACTCGCACGGGAAATGAGCCTTATGGCCGGCGGCCCGCTAGTGCTAACCTCCTCTGTCACTGACGCTTATCAAATCTCGAAAAAGTCTGATGCTCGTTTATTATCTGCGAGATGATCTTAGTGGATGCTTAGAGATTAGTGATTGAATTAGTCGTATCATCCTATATATGTTCCATCTAATGCAGGGGTCGTTGTTCTGCAGATTACCTTAATGGTTAATATTTGCCAAGGGAGGTACATCGTTAGCATACAAATATTCCCACTAATGCATATTTACGCATGACATAATATTCCTTGGGTAGACATACATCCCGAAAATTAATTCCATCTATGTGAAATATCCAGAGGCTCGTAGAAGAAGACGTAAATGATAATGAACGAATGGGGAGCAACGTTTAGCTGGTAGAGTTAAAATTAAGCCGTGTTGGGGCGGCCTCCCTCCCTCCCTCCCTCTCGCCTGGCCACATATTTGTCATTCTTACTGTGTTCTTAATTATGAGGAGACTACTGGAGCCCACACACGTTCCACTGACTTGTGACCTTTTGCAGAACATTTCGTGAAGATCTGCCTCGCAAATTAAGACATATTCCTCCTTGATACATGAAGAATTCTGACACGTAAGCACACCAAAGAAAAATGCAGGAGTCTGAGTTTATCCGAAGTATCAGTGAGGAGTGTTTATTTTCTTCAGATTGTGTTCATTAGTTAGACGCATTGGTAATTTAGCTGCGACTGAAGATTTTGTAAACAGTTCGGATTGGTGGCATTTTTCTGAGTGATTAACCACGTGTAGGGTTGAAAGTAAACGTCCTCTGCTGGTGAGCTGGAGAGTCTAGGCCACATAACTGAGTCTGAATATCTGGAGGACGAAAATTGGGACAGTTACTGGTGATAATATCTAACGTGTGTTGGTAGTACTTGTAATACAGTTTTTAGTAGCATCTGACATCAACTTTGGATTAAATGTTAAGGGTTGAATTAATGAGTTAGTCAGCATACAGGACGAAGTAGTTAGTTTTTTTTATGTGAAATCTATTTCGAATTTAGATAAATAATTTGGATATATTTCAGTCATCAACATGTAGATAGATATGACAAATACTGACAGATATGATTACACACACACACACACACACACACACACACACACACACACACACACACACACACACACACACACACACACACACACACAGCCCTATACACAAACAATTATCAAGGGGCGCACAAGAGTCGCTGAAAAACAGATGAACTGGTAAGAGACGAGATGAGAGCGTGAGCCTTTGGTGCCAGGCGAGGTCCTCATTAATCATGGGAGTGATACAGCCACCGTGGGAGTCTCTGTTATCTTATACCACAAGGACCTAATACCCTCCCACCCACTCTTCCATCCTTCTCCTCATTACTCTTCTTCTATCGCTGTCTTCCTCATTCCACATCCCCTTTCCACTCTCTCATCCTCATTTTCTAACCCTTCCCATTCCACGTTTCCATTTTTATTTTTCTTCCTCCTCCTTCGACATCCTCTTTCCCTTCTACTCTCCCATCCCTTTCTTCCTTTCACCTCCCACTCCCCCTCCCGTACCACTCATCCCTCCCCATCATCTAAAACTCCCCCTTCCCCTTCCCCACCACCCCTTACTACCCCTCATCTACCATCCCTCCCTTTCCCTCCTCTATCACTCATTCCTACCCCTCCTATAACAATCTCTCTCCCCTACCTCTTCCCCTTACACCTCCTCCCTCCTCTTTCCCTGTCCCATAATCTCTCTCTCTCTCTCTCTCTCTCTCTCTCTCTCTCTCTCTCTCTCTCTCTCTCTTTCAGGCCTCACGTAAAAATCATACAAACAAAACAAAGAGACACAGACATAACAAAAATAATAATACAAGGATAATAAATCATACAGCGACACACACACACACACACACACACACACACACACACACACACACACACACACACACACACACACACACACTCACACATACAGAATACAGATGATACATAACACAACTACACTAAACAAATACAATAAAATATACAATTCATTTCAAGACAGAGTAGTGATGTGAAGGAATGATTCTCTACCAACCAGGCAGTATAGTTCCTGAAGAGACAGACAAACAAACAGACATTACAGACACACAGACAGACAGAGACAGGACGTGTGGTGGAGGTCAGTGGAGTGCTGAAACGAGGGAGAGTGTGTGAATGGCCTCAAAAATACAGGAAATTAATTACGGTAACACAGAATGAGTGGCTGACGAATAAAATGCTGGAGAACTGAGAGGAACCATATGGTGTGATAATGAGGTGTAGGTGTTGGTGTGTGTGTGTGTGTGTGTGTGTGTGTGTGTGTGTGTGTGTGTGTGTGTGTGTTTAGAATCATTTTGTATGTGTGTGTGTGTGTCAACTGGTCGTGTAGGTGTCTGTTTGTTTGTTTGTTTCCTTGTTTCCTGTTTTCTTTCATATTTTAAAAAGCTCAATAGAATAAAGTCATAGAAATGACCAGGAGGGGAGGAAGGGTGAAGAGGATAAAGAGGATAGCGAAGGTGATGATGACTGGACACTTCCCTGTCCTGTGACCTGTCCTGCCCTGGGGTCCCTGTTCCTGTCCTGACAGACTGTCCTGGTGACACTGCCCCCCACTGTCCTGTCCTGCCCTGCCATACCCTACACTGTCCTGTCCTGCCCCCATACCCTACAACATAACACTGTCCTGTCCTGCCCTGCCTGTACACTGTCCTGTCCTGCCCTGAGGTCCTGTGATGCCCTGATCCCTGTCCTGCCTCACCCTACACTGTCCTGTTCCTGCTGCTGTGCCCCCTACACTGTCCTGTCCTGCCCTGCTGTCTGCTGTGTCCTGCCCTGCACACTGTCTGTCCTGACTGTCCTGTCCTGCTGTCACTGTACATCCTACACTGCCATACCCTACACTGTCCTGCCTGCCATACCCTACACTGTCCTGTCCTGCCCTACACTGTCCTGTCCTGCCCTCATACCCTACACTGTCCTGTCCTGCCCTGCCACCCTACACTGTCCTGTCCTGCCCTGCCCTCTGTCCTGTCATGCCCTGCCATACCCTACACTGTCCTGTCATGCCCTGCCCTACACTGTCCTGCCCTCACTGTCCTGTCCTGCCACACTGTCCTGTCATGCCCTTACCCTACACTGTCCTGTCCTGCCCTGCCATACCCACACTTCCTGTCCTGCCCCACCCTGTCACTGTACATGCCTGCCTCCTACACTGTCCTGCCCTGCCCCACCTGTTACCCCACTGTCCTGTCCTGCCTGTACCCCCACCCCAGCCACACTGTCCTGTCATGCCCTCCCTGCCCCAGCTGTCCTGCTGCCCTGCCCTGCCATGCCCTACACTGTCCTGCCTGCCTACACCTGCCCTGCCCCTGCTACACTGCCTGCCATACACTGCCCTGCCCCTGCCCACACCCTACACTGTCCCACCCTGCCCTGCCACCCTACACCTACCCTGTCCTGCCCTGCCCTGCCCTGCCATACCCCACACCCTGCCCTACCCTGCCCTGCCCTGCCATACCCTACAGTGACACTATCCTTCTCCTGATCTTTCTCCTACATTTCCATCTTCCTTATATACAACCTCATACTTCTACCACTCACCTCCATAACCTCACACTTCTCTCATACTCACAGGTTAATCTCTCTACCTCAGTCGATCTCACCCGTCACTCATCTCAAACCACCTATACTTCTCCTATCTCTGATCTCTCTCACTTCCTGTTCTCCTCTAGTCTCATTATCTCCTCTATATCACCCCCTCCAGTGTTTCATCTCCCTTGTTTTGTTTTTGTTTTTTTTACTGTCTCAATCTTCCTATTTTGTTCCCTACAATTTCTCCAGTTCTCCTGTTCTTACTTTATTTTTCTCGTGTCTCATTGTCTCTCTTATTCCCTGTTTTTTTTTTCCCTTCCTATTTATCCTTTTCCATAATTTTTTACCTTCGCTCTCTCTCTCTAGTCTTCTCTTCTTCCTTATTTTCCTATCTTCTCCATCTCTTTACTTCTTCTCCTTCTTCCAGCCTCCATATCTTTCTTATTTCGTCTCTCTCTCTCTCTCTCTGTTCTTATTCCCCATCTCCTGACCTCTCAACTTTCTACACCTCCCTCCCTCCCCCTCCTATCACTCCCCACCGCCTCTCAGGTTGGTGTTTCCGGCACAGCGAGCACTGACACTATATCACAGCTCGCTATCACCTACTATCACCAGCTATCACGTGTTATCACCCTCTTATCCCTCGTAGTATCATTCCTCATCGCTCGTGCCTCTTCCTCTCTCATCCCACCCAGCATCCACCCAACACAAGCCGCAAGAGAAATTAACACCATTAAAGTCGACACTCACACGTTTTAGCTTTGAGGAAATAGCCCTTATCGGTGTGTGGGTTTTAGGTGTATATTATGTCGTTCTTATATTAGCCACATTAAGAGATCTCACATCGTCAGGCTGAGAGAGACTGAGGGTGTACTTGGCAACAGCTGTGATGGAGTGGCACATGTAAAGTGAGTTGGGCTTTTTGTTTATGTTAATTTATATCACCTGTGTAATGTCTCAGGTGTTAGGTTGAGCAGGTATGTCTGTGATTAATTGGCTTATTCGTAAAAACTCTTATTTTTGTGGGTTATTATTTGATTATTCACCTTGATAAATACCAGGTCAGGAGAATACCAGGTTAGGACAAATATCGGGTCATGACAGCAAACACGAGGTCAAGACTACACCAGGTCCCAACACAGGTCAAAGACAATACCAGGTCAAAGGCAATGCCAGGTCAAAGACAACACCAGGTCAAAGGCAACACCAGGTCAAAGACAACACCAGGTTAAAGGGAACACCAGGACAAAAAGAACACCAGATCAAAGACAAAAAATAAGTCACAAAATCAGGTCAAGAAAAACAAAAGGTGGTGGTAAACAAAACCCACAACAACAACACCAGGACCTAAGATAGCAGACGATATCAGGAACGTGGCGCCCCGACTGGCACTTGTTGTAGGCGCCGCAGGGATGCTAATGTGACACACCGCTATCACATGTTATCTGAGGCCGTGTTATCTCTGGGCACACGCGTCTGGAAACTCAAGATTTATTTTTTTTTTCTCACGTCCTCTGTTCGATATAACAAAAACAAGTCCATATATCGTGAAATAATAAAGTTTTATATATTTTACAAGTAAGATTATATATTGTAAATATTCTTATTTATTGGTAAGTATAATAGATTATCGTGTATAATTCCGATTAAGCGTAAATATAATAAGAAACGTACCAGTGAGGTATTAGTGTGTAGCTAAATTGGATAAGATAATGGAATCACCCGAAAATTCTCCCCCTCAGTTTATTTCACCAGACGGAAACAGGAAACAAATTATCAAATGAACAACGTAGACATAGAGAAATCCTCAAACATATATACGAAATAATGATAACAAAGTACAAAGGGACATGTCTTAGGAACGTTAGTAATTGGAGAAGCGATGTTATCATAGTTCTTGATACATATATTTTTTTACTACACATATCAGATCAAACATGGATTATGCGGTTCAGTTATGGTCACCTTACTATAGAATGGTCACTGATTCTCTGGAAAACATTCAGAAGATAACAAAGATAATCCTAGACATTACGAACCTAAAATAAAAAAAAAAATGTGACTTTACATTCCCTTGAGAGACGTAGAGTGAGGGATGATATGATTGAAGTGTATAAATAAAAATGAGATTAAATAAACATGATATAACTAAAGTATTTAAACTATTTTGAATAGAATAGAACACAAAAGCAATGGTTTTAAATTAGACAAGTTTAGATTTAAGCAAGAATTAGGTAACATTGGCTTAGAAACAGACTTATGGGTTGACTGAAACAAGTTACCAAACATTATCATTAACTGGATCTCGGTGGTAAAACTTTATATATAGACTAGACACATAGACATATATTCGTTATAATGATTAGGTATAAACAGGGCTGTCTAGTATGGACCAATAGACATCCTGTAGTTTCCTTCATTATTGTGTTCATATGTAACCCTCTCAAGATAACACTAACATTTTCAATAAGGCAAAAATAACATGGGTGCCTGATCTTCATGTGATCCAAATACTTTCCCAAACATCGCAAAAAAAAAAAAAAAAACAAGTATATCCGCTCAATGTTTCTGCATATCTCAAGTTGTGGATATGTGGCAATGCTTATGCGGATATATTACCCTCGTTATCTTATCCTTTTCCTGTGACTATATATATATACGTCTCTTGTTGTTATCATCACTTGTCCTGTCGCCAACTGCAAGTCTCACCTACCTTAGCAATTCCTCTCTTAGTCTTTGTATAGTTTCTGTAACCCTCTTGAGTCCTACCCCAGAGAATAGTGAGAGAGGAGTGATAACAGATAGATGTATAGATAGATAGATAGATAGATAGATAGATAGATTTTATTATAGTAATATATAGAGGATGGATATGAGACGAATATCATGATAAACAGATGTGGGACTATGAAGGTAAGGTGTGAGGGAGGAGGATGATGAGAGGGAAGGGCGATGGAGAGAGGGAGGGAGGGAGGGAGGAGGTGAAGGGAAGGGGATCATTGATATCTCTGATACCATCTCACAGGATGCTGGGAGAGGGGGCGAGGGATGGACGGAGAGAGAGAGAGAGAGAGGGGTGAAGACAGACAAACAGACCTAACCTAACCAAATGTAACCTAATCTAACCTATACTATCGCCCCTGTTAGTGTTAGGATATTCACTTCCTCAACTGGAAAATTAGGTACCAATTTATATTTGCGTGGACTTCAGATGCCTTGAATGCGAACCAGCGTCCCTTTGGGGTAAGAGGTGAACATTGTATACACTCGGTCCCCGCACCCCTGATACATTATTAATACGCCACAAATCACCTCAACACTCTACTCTCTCCTCCTCTTTCTCCCTTCCTGCCTCCCCTGTACCACTGTCTCTCCCCCTCATCATCTCTCTCTCTCTCTCTCTCCCTCTGTCCTGGTACTTCCGGCTCTTATCACCTTATCAGCAGCTGCCACGTGGCCGTCTGTGATAGGTGGAGAGCCGCACAGATATCAACACACGTCCGTCCATAACCGAGTGTCAGATTGTCACCCCTCCCCCCTTCTCACTCCCCCACCCCCTCTAGTGTGACCTGTGACCTCACCTTCTCCTCTCACTCCCCGACCTAGATTTGTGGTCTTTCTCCCTCCCCCCTACCCTCCCTGTTCTTTACTCTCCCTGCCCCTCTGTCCTCTTCTCCCTTCATCTTCTATTTTTTCAGTTCTCTCCCTTTCGTTTTCTTTCCTGTCCTAATTCTCGTTTCTTCTTTTCCTATTTATTTTCAATCCCCACTCCCCTCCTTTATCCTTTCTCTCACCTCCCTTGTCCTCCCCTATTTTCTAGTCTCCCCTTCCTTTGTCTTCATGCCCCCTTTTCCCTTTTCTTCTCTCATTGTTTTCTTCCCCCTCCAATTCATCCCCTTTCTCGCCTTTCCTTTTCCCCTCATATATTCTTTGGTTTTCGTTCCTTCCATCTTTTTTTTCCTTCTTCACCTATTCCTTCCCTCACCCTTTATTCTCTCTTTTCATCCCTATTCTCTTCGTCATAAGCATTTATATAACCAGTATTTCTTAACAGGCCCCGTTCCTGATAAAACTCAACCTTAATAGACCCTGGTTCTAATAAGCCCCATCTTAATAGACACATATCTTATTCATTATGTTATGTTTAGTTTAATAACGAGGGGTTAGGTTAGGATACGTTACATTTCCTTAAATTATGTTAGATTAGGTTTGGTTTAATAACGTTGGGTTAGTTTGGGTTAGGTTAGGTTAAAGTTGATAGGTGATATTTATGTGTAATTCTGTGTACTTCAACAACTAAGGTATTTAAGAACGTCCTATAAGTTGGTCTATAACAGTATTAAACACACACACGTAGTCTTCGTAGAGAGAGAGAAGAAGAATATTTGCATCGATATTTTGATGACAAGTATGACAGAAATATATAGGTAGTACTCACACTGTGTAGTTTGTAGTAGAGGCCGCAGGCGTTGCACACTGGTTCACCGTTTTGGTTGCGTCTCCAGAGTGTTGTTGTTGAAGTCTTACAGTTGGCACAGCTGGTCCCCGCCCTCCGTTGTGCCGACTGTGGGAGGAGGAACACTATTGTCAGCTGGCTCGCTCTATAACACACACACACACACACACACACATCATCCAACAAGACATAAATACTCACATAACAATATCACCCACTGAGGTATATAACATAATTATAATAACCTGGCAGCAGTAAACTCACAAACAGGAGAGAAAACACCAACTTCACCTGTTTCTTGTATTGTACCTTTAACACAGCCATCTTATGCCCCTCTGTCCGTTCAAACACACCTTCTCGCCCGCTCCTCACCACCACACACAAACACATACACAAACACACACACACACACACACACACACACACACACACACACACACACACACACACACACGACCACCACCACCTCTTACTTTCTCGCACACGCTACAAATAACCATTGGCTTATGGCTGTAACATAAATGCAATCGTCTACACGTATGATCTGGGCTTACAGACGACGTGTGAGAGGTGTAATATGACATTAGCGAGAACGCGAGAGTAGTGGTGCCGGGGAGTGCCAACCACGCCCAGCTAGCCTAGGAGGGAGGGTGTGGAGGATAGCAGGTAGGTAGGGAGGGAAGGCTGGCTACGGGACGGGGGTTGTTGGCACACCTGGGAGATGAGAGAGGGAGGTAAAGGGAGAGGCGGAGGGAGAGAGGGAGAATGGATGCCAAGTACTCAGTGTGTGTGTGTGTATGTGTGTATATGTCTCTGTGTGTATGCGTGTATGTGTGAGAGAGAGAGGATGCGGTACACGTGCCAGGGGTTATGCGGCACTGTTGACGAGGTTACCGTGGAGTGGAGGGCCAAAGATACGCCTCGTCATTGTTGTGGTTGAGGGGGATAACAGATAGATTGTTGTATGTGGCATTGGCCCGCGTGTACAGGTCATAGTGAAGGTAGTGGCTTGAGAGCGTGTTTAAGAGCTGTAGAAGAACACTGAAGGAAGGACCAACAGCAAGACGACACGAAAAATTTAATCTAATATATAGAGTAAGCGAAGGATGAGGCTACGACTTGGTCATGATAATAATACTTTTAATAATTGTGTAAATGATAGAATGAGTTAGTGTGTGTGTGTGTGTGTGTCTGTGTGTCTGTGTAACATCGACTATTATTACGTAATCGTGTATTGGTAAGTGCACCTAACATTATGGCCACCAATGTTATAAAAGAATTTTGTCTCTTGATCTACAGCTGTCACGTGTCACTCTGCATGACTCACCCGAGACCTGTCAGGTAACTTGATGCCGCACAGTACGTCATAAAGAAGCATCAGTCTAATTAATTCTGCATTAGAAAACAACATAAGCTATTTGGTTATGTAGTCTGAAGTGAATTAAGTCTCATTCATAAAACCACATTTATTATACATTTTGAAATCGTTTCTTTACTTCTGTTGTTTTTCGTTAACTCTGTATTATACGAAACTTTATCGTCATATAAGGAACAGCATTTTGAATGATTAAATTACATACTGTCTGTTACTGTATTGATCTCTGTAAAACTGTCGGGAACTCCACCACCATTCTGTCGGGAACTCCACTGTGCTGCATTATATTTCAGTAGAATACATTTAAAGTTATCGTCCTGCACTCAGCAACGTACACCTCATCATACAATATCACAGAGCATTATACAGAGAGCATTATATACCTCATCATACTTCATTAAGCTCTGTGTCATTATATTCTACTTTTATTATACTACATTACAGAACCTGGGTATCGTACTGGGTAAATTTTAGACATCTCCAGACACTATATCACATTTTATCCTCCAATGACACGATACTGGTAGATTGTGTCATGTTACCGGGAGACAATACAGTCATCGGCTGACACTGTCCACCATCACTGGGAACCACCTCACTACCTCCCCTCACTCCATCCCTCTCTCCCTCCCATCCCTCTCCCTCCCTTTCCTCCACCCCCCTCCCCTCCCTCTCTACCGCATCTTCGTCCTCCAGTGTGGCGGTGATGCGCTTCCCATGAATATCAATTATCAATCTCCACTCAGCATCACAGTTGATCGTGGCTTGACGAAGGAGATGAGGAGGAAGGGAGCAGGGAGCAAAGGGGGGAGTAGGGGGATATCATAAGGGGGGGCTGTGAGATTGTGGGAAGTGTGAGATGAGAGAGATGGGCAGAAGGGGAGAGGAGGGGATCTAGAGGTAGCGTATGTCACCGATCACAACCAAATTAGTTCAGCCCGATGCTTCCCCACCTCCCTCCCCTCCTCCCTCCTCCCTCCCCAGTCAATCCCGCTAATTTACTGTCACCCCCC
>NW_024738735.1:545000-737500 GCF_018991925.1 Homarus americanus | reverse complement strand
GGGAAGAGGGAGTAGGAAATGGAGGAAAAGAAGGAAGGAGGAAGAGGGAAAGGAGAAGTGGAACGGGATGAAGAGTTGAGTAGGAAGCGATATGAGAAGAAGAGGAGGAGAGGGAATAGAAGATTCAGGAAGAATAACAAGAATTAGAAGACGGCGAGGAGAAGGAGGAGGAGGAAAGGAATGGTAAGAAGAAAATGGAGAGGAGAAGAAGAAGGAAGAGGAAGGCGGAAGGGATTAAAAGAAGATGGTAAGGAGAGAAAGAAGGGAGAGCAGAAAGTAGATGAAGAGGAATAGCAGGAACCATATTATCAGGAAGAGAATAAATAGAATAAATAAGAGAATGAAGAAAAAGCCAAAGAGAAAAAATATGAGGAAGAGAAGGAGGAGAAGTAGGGTAAAGAGGAGGAAGAGTAGGAGGAAGAGGAAAGAGGTGTGAGCAAAGAAAGGCGTGAAGGGGGGGGGATGTTACGAACCTCTCCATGAGTGCTATTATGACACACACACACACACACACACACACACACACACACACACACACACACACACACACACACACGCACGCACGCACGGAACAGTAAATTCCTTCGACCTGCAGATAAAAGGAAGGTCTCTTTAAAATCATTTATCGATCACTCCCTACCGTGTCTCCTCCCCTTTAAGAAGTACATAAACAATGTGAAGGTGTAGAGCACATATGAGGCTCCAACACCCTGCCTCCAACTTGACCACACACACACACACACACACACACACACACATTAGGCAAATATAATCAATAAGAATTTTGTCTGTAGTTTTTCTTAATATAACGTAAATTGTTCAATGTATTTCGAATATTATTAAAATTTCTCCGATAATTTTAGGTTGGTTCATTACCTCGATAATTCACTCGTCTACTTTTAGTGTTTTGGTGAAATGTTACACCGGAAGTAGAGTTTCCTTTCTACTTTTTTTTTACAACTTTATCTAAATGAGTTAGTTTTCCAGACAAGAACCTTAACATTGGTGTGATTGTATATAATGGAAGAATATAAATTGATCCATCTGTCGAAAAATTTATATGAAAATTAAAACACCCCCAAAATTCTACAATTAAATATATATATAGAAGAATATGAAGAATAAATATGTTAGGAATTATTTATATGCGTACAAAAAAAAAAGGAAAATAATACTCCCGAAATTAAATATCTAAGACGAAATTAAACATTGTACTTAAACACAGGCCATAAAACTTTTACTAAACACAAAAAACTCAACATTAGAGAACTTACATAAATAAAACAAGAAAGAATAAAAACATTAACAACATCAACGAACTAAAACTCTTAATAAAAAAAAAAATAAAAAAAAAATAAAACCTTTATTCATTTAGTACTAGAGGCGTCAGTCAGGGAGGAGGAAGGCGATCACCGGGACACACGAGCGAGCTAACAATTGAATAGCCTCGTTAGTTCACCCATTGTACCAACGACACCACCGCTACCACAACTTGCCCCACCCACTCCCTCACATCCCTCCCACCCTCTACTCTACACCTTTACCATCTCCCCCTCCCTTTCTCCTTCCTTCCTTCCCTTACCTGCACCTTCCCCCCCTCCTTCCCCTCCCTCCTCCCTTATTTCCTCACACACACCTTTTCATAACAATCCTTACCTTTTTTCTTTTCCTCTTCTTTCTCCAACAGATCATTCCCTTTTCCCTTGTTAACATCAAACTTATTTTCTCTCCTCTTTTATTTACCTTTTCATCCCTCTTCTTCCACTTTCCCTTCTTTCATCATTCTTAATCTCCTTTTACCTCTATATCTTTCCTTGAACATCCCTTTCTTTTCTTTCTTCTATTCCTGTTTACCCCAAATCGGAACCTTCTCTTTCACCTTTCCATCTCCTTTCCCTCTTCCCTATCACCTCTTGTTGCACCCCGTATACTTTAACGTAAGCCCTCCTTTCCATTCCTTCCTTCCTTCCTTCCTTCCTTATCAATAACTACACCCTTTTCTTCCCCCACCCCCCACTACTCCTCCATACACTCTACCTCCCTTCCCTTCCTCTTACTTTTCCATCTTCTATTGACACCCACGCCCTCACACCCCTCCCCATACCCTCTCCTTCAGTCCCCCACTTCCTCCCTCCATCCCCCGAGCTAACGTCCATTCCCTCTTCCTCCTCCTCTTCTTCTTCCCCCACCAATGACCTTCCACTAACTTCCCATTCTCCCCTTTCTTCCCTCATCAACTCCCACCTCCTCCCCTGAAACACTTCCTCCTATGGTATACCTCCTATGGCACCTCCTATGGCACCTCCTATGGTACCTCCTCCCATAGTCCTTCCCTTCCCCTTCTTCCCTCTATGTGCACCCTCGTCCTCCCTCCCTCCCTCCCTTCATCATCTTTGTTACGCACGATCAAGCATAAAATATTTCAATTAACGTCAATCACCTTAAACCACCATCAAACATACTTAAAATTACCTAAATTCACCTTAAATAAAGTTAATCGTTATACGTTAGTAAATTAGTATAAATCACATTAAATAACCTTAGTTCACTTTAATCATCACTTTAAACCTTGAATTACGTATTCACCTAAAAATAATCCTTCAAATACCTTGTCACTTAAAATCATTCCTTAAATATCTTATAATTATCATCCTTAAACTAACCCACCATAACTAAAATCACAATGACTTCTAATCATTAACCTTAAACCACCTAAAATGACGGTCCACCTCCCATTTTAGGGCATGGGTCGTTTTTAAGAGAGAGATCAGCTTGTAATTACATAAAGAGGTGTGAGTATTGTGGCTTTAACCCTCCCCCCCACACCTCACCCCATCCACAATCCTCCCCTACCTCTCCTCCCTCCTACCACTAACCCCCCAATCACCCCCGTCTCCCCCGGATGAAGCTGCCACGCTAACAGTCGGGCGGAGTGACAGACAGAAGAACAGAAAGACAGACAGACAGAAAGACAGACAGACAAAATGCTGTTGTTGTTGTGTTTTAAGACAAACTCGATCGTTGATTGGTGGAGAATCCAATACTTTTTTCCCTGTTTTATTGATTATGTTTTTTGCTTTGCTTAGACAGACAGACAGACAGACAGACAGACAGACAGACAGGAAGTTAGGGAAAAGAATGAGGAAGAGGTAAGGACAGAGGGAAAGAAGAGGTGAGAGAAGGATAGGAGGATAGAAAATTAATAAGAAGAACAGGAGATAAGAAAACCAGAGAGAAAGAAGGCTTGGAGGGATAGAAGAACAAAGAGAAAGAAAGTGGAACAAAAACAGAAGGAGAAAAAGATAAAAGGATAGAGACAAACAAACAGAAGAGAAAGACAGATAGAAGAGCAGAGATATAGAAGAATGTAGAGAAAGAATAAAAGATAATACAGAGGAAGAAGAAGATTAGAGTCTTGCCTCCAGACGTATGTGAAGGTGATTAACTGGAGACAAAATAAATCGACTTACACATGTGTCTAGCAGATGATATCACGTCTACCGGCTGATATCACATCTACCGGCTGATATCACGTCTACCGGCTGATATCATACCTACCGGCTGATATCACGTCTACCGGATGATATCATACCTACCGGCTGATATCACGTCTACCGGCTGATATCATACCTACCGGCTGATATCACATCTACCGGCTGATATCATACCTACCGGCTGATATCACGTCTACCGGCTGATATCACGTCTACCGGCTGATATCATACCTACCGGATGATATCATACCTACCTGGCTGACATGTCTATCAATCTGATATCATGTCTACCAGTTTGATATGTCTACCAGTCTGATATCATGTTTAGCAGTTAATATCGGGTCTACCATTCTGATACATTTTACAGTTATCTTTTATCATCCTATTATCTTGATGATATGTTAGGGTTAGGTTAGGTTAGGGTTAGGTTAAGGTTAGGTTAGGTTAGAGTGAAGAAGCAACCCTGACAAGCTCCTGTATATACATAGTTCTTAGCCTAGGCTCTTACTCGTCCCCCTCCTGCCATTAATTCTCCTTTTCTCTCCTCCCTCATCCCATTCCTTCCTCCCCTCTGTCTCTCCCCTCTCCCTACACCTTATCTCAGCCTCCATACGCCATCTCTTTATCTCCATTCTGTGATAGGCAACGCAGACGACTCAACTTTTTGACGTGTTTTTTTTCTGAGGCAAGAGAAAGGGAGGAAGGGAGGGTTAGATGGATGGAGGGAGGGATAGAGGGAGGGTTGAATGGATGGATGGAGGGAGGGAGGGAGAGTTGAATGGATGGAGGGAGGGAGGGAGGGAGAGAGAGAGAAGAGGGGTGGGTGGATAGAAAGCAGGAGGGAGGAAAAGAGGGAGAGAGCGAGTGAGTGCGAGATGAAGGAGGTGTGTTTTCCTAGCATCATGCTGTGTTGTGATTCAATATTCAAGGGTAATTTTTTTTGTATCCCTTCGCTTGGGTTTTTAGGCCTTAGTATGGTTCAGAATTATACCTTTATGTGTATTGTATGGATGTATGAGACTACAGGAGTGAGCTAGTCTTAGGTTTTTTTAACTTTTACGAGTGTTTTTATGAATTACGTCGTGGTTATCAAGTCAAAAGTAATGTTTGGGCTTCAGAATAGGTTTTAAACTTCAAAAGGGATCAAATTTTACTTTTTTTTTGTGGTGTAGGAGATAACGAGGGATAGATTCTGAGTTTCTGAGCTCTTATGCATAGCTTATGGCCTGTTAGCTTTGTAGGTCCTTGTATGGTTGTTTATGTTAAATCAGCATCATGGTTGGATTTCGAAAACATCTAACGAAAACTAACAACTCATAGCGCCTCTAACGTGTCCGTACACCATCCAGTCACACTAAGCTTAAACCAGCCCGTCACACTAAGCTTATACACCAGCCCGTCACACTAAGCTTACACCAGCCCGTCACACTAAGCTTACACCAGCCCGTCACACTAAGCTTACACCAGCCCGTCACACTAAGCTTACACCAGCCCGTCACATTAAGCTTATGCGATATCATCCTACTCTAACCACTTCTAATAAACATCATCTGACTCTTAAATTATCCACATTATTAACAGAACACACACACACACACACACACACACACACACACACACACACACACACACACACACACACACACACACACACACACTCATTACCAGATGTAGACACTTTCTGATAAACTCATAAACCACTCACTCATTTTATCAACAGCACATCTCTCACAAACTTACAAGACACATCCCACTGTCAAATTCACAAACTCAAAACCCACTTCGAGTCATCTAGTGAAACCCCGACACCACATCCCTTTAAGTCTGAACAATGTTAAGACTTTACTCCTCTAAGATATAATACACAAAAGCTATATTATCCTTAAAAAAAAAAGCCACAAGCCACAGGTTTTTTTAAACTAGGTGACATGAAACCACAAAAGACTACTGAATACTCCTTTAATACACAACACACCCTAACCCAACACACTAACCAACACCCCAACACACCTAACTAACACCTTAACACACCCAAACCCAACATAACCTTCTTAACGCCCCAACACCTAACCCAACACCCCAACACACCTAACCCAACACCCCAACACACCCTACACTCTATCCTCATACCCTAGCAACTCCTCCTCATCCCCTCTCCTCCACACCCCCCAACCCCCCCAACCCCCACTCCCCACCCCAACTTACAGCCCTACTCCCTCCCCAGCACTCCGCCGCCACACACGAAAAAAGACATCAATTACCTCATCAAAGATAGATCTATTATCTGGCGCCCTTGCAAGCCGAACTCCCCCTTCACTCCACCATCCCAGAAAAGGACCAAAATTGTTTCATCTTCTCCGGGGAATCGCGAGAATCTCTGGGAACATTTATCCAAGAGTAATCCTTAACGGTAAGGGGAATAGAGGGGGGGAGAATGGAGAGAAGGAAATGGAGGAGAGGAGACGAGGGAGGAAAGAAGGGAGAAGCGCCCCTCCCCCGTCCCCGTGCGTCTCTTTTTCCTCTTTTATTTCACCCCTTCACTCCATCCGCCCCCTCTCCTCTCTCTCGGAATATCCTCCAAAATGAGTGGTAATCGGAATTTATATCGTCTTCTCCAAGAAATAAGTTTTTTTTTTTTCTCGAAAGGTTGGATGTTGAATAATGGACGAGAGTTCTGTTGTTTTTTATTTATTTATTTATTTATTTTTAATATACCGTTTGTTGTTGTTTTTTGTCAGTATGTGTTTTTGTTTGATTGTTTCCTTGATAAATGGCGCCTCTGTATGAGTGATGGATATTTGGAGGAAAAACCTATTAAAGAACTCTGGGGTGTGTGTGTGTGTGTGTGTGTGTGTGTGTGTGTGTGTGTGTGTGTGTGTGTGTGTGTGTGTGTGTCTGTGTGTGTGTGTGTGTGTGTGTGTGTGTGTGTGTGTGTGTGTGTGTGTGTGTGTGTCTGTGTGTGTGTACATTTATATACGGAAAACATACAAAAAATAAATAAAACTGGTGATTTGTCTTCCCTCTGTAATATATGATATGGAAAACTCTGAATGCTATCGTGTGTGTATTTCCATATAAGTTTTTATCGATGACAAAGACAATGATTTATGTTTCCCCTCCCTCTCTCTCTCTCTCTCTCTCTGTTTTGGTCTCTATAGTATAAATATCTATGACTTAATCAACATTTTATAAGGAAACTATCACTTTAACTTACAGGAAACAAAAACAACAACCTACAACAACTAAACAACACCGACAACAACAACAATAAAAACAATATACAGAAAAGTTCATTAATAAGTTCACTGTTCTAAGAGATTTTGTTCATGAGGTGTAACTCGCGACTTAAGTCATACTCTTAAGGTTTAGTTCTGTAAGTGCGTCTTCCTTTATGAAGCTCCGAGGGAATTAGCTCTCTGAATAGGAACTTAAACTTACTCTATTTTCTGACTTTATTGAGATTTACTTTTTTGCTCCCAAGGCTCTCTCGAAAATAGATAGATAGATAGATAGATTGATAGATAGATAATATCATATACCTAAACATTCCATAAATAAGTACATAGAAATATATAAATACGTATATAAATAGATAATCCAGAAAAAAAAGAGAGAAAAATGTAAAGAAAAAAGTGCAGATAGTAAGGGTGGGAATCACGTGCTGGGGGAAATGCGCGCGGAAATTAAAACGCGGTTCCAACACTCTTCCCGGGTAATCCTATTTCCCGCGTAAACATGAGATGGCGGGAGATCACTCCGTCACCCGCTGCGCGCCTCCCAACATTTTATTCTGTTATCCTTACTAGTCTTATTTTACCTTTATGGTTCATTTGAGGATTCGTGGTAAATATTCCTGGTAAATATTCGTGGTAAATATTCGTGGTAAACATTATTCTTATGTTATTATGTTCACTATAAAATTTATAAGAATCTACAGAAAAGGTTATATTTTTCTGCCCTCTGACACAGTACATTGACGCTACAGGAACCAAAAAGTCGAGAAAAAAAATTACAAAGAACATTAGACGGGAGATCAAGATGACCAGTCAGATGGACCTTAGTGAAAGTGGTCCTTAACCCCTGTGGACCCCAATTCTAATGGTTTGGTTAGGTTAGGCTAGGTTAGGTTAATTCGATTACAATGATGCCTAGTACTGACAGGAACTACCAAGACAGAAGCTTTATCAAAACTTGGCCCATCTAGGGGACCCTATTAGAACTTTGGCCAATTATAACAGTGGCTATCAAGACTGTAGCCTATTAGAACTTGAACCAATTAGAACACTAGCTACTAGCACTAGAAGTTAATAGGACTGTGGCACTATTTGACCCGTAAACATAGTAAATAAAGAGACGCCTCAACTTTCCCATAAAGGAGTAATTCCCCCGAGGGCGATAATCCTCCTCTTTAATGCAACAAATGGGTCTTTAATTCCCCTCTTTTTTGCCACCAGTGTGTGCTCGCGAGGGTAGCCGGTTAAGTGGCATTATTTCCATATTAATTGTCCCTTACGCAAGTCAATAGGATTATGGGGAGGAGCGGCGAGGGGAATGTGATGGGGGTGAAGGGAGGGGTAATGTGAGGGGATTGTGAGGGTGTGGAGATGAGGGGAGTGTGAGGGTGTGGAGATGAGGGGAGTGTGAGGGTGTGGAGATGAGGGTTTAATGTGAGGTGTGGAGATGAGGGGAGTGTGAGGGGGTAGTGTACGGAGGATTTGAGAGATGGTGAGGGAGATGAGATGTAGGGTGAGGAACGGTGAGGATTGAGGTAATACTGTGGGGCAATGAAGAGAGAAATGGAATGAGAGGAAGTGAGGAAGGGAGAAGAGGTGTGAAGTGAAATGAAATAACAATGTAGGAAGGAAGGTTAAGGGAGGTAATGAATAAGGTAAATGAGAGAAAAGATAAGGAGTCAGGGAAAGTGTTTTGAGTGGAGGATGAAGAGAAGGAGAGAGAGAGAGAGAGAGAAAGAGAGAGAGAGAGAGAGAGAGAGAGATAGATAGAGAGAGAGAGAGAGAGAGAGAATCCCCCAAATCCAATAATATACTTATTAAAACCACAAACTCGATTATCAAAACCACATTAACAAACAAAATATTAAATTGTTAGGTTCTACAGACGGCAGTACTGTGTGTGTGGATAGCTAGCAGCTGTATTGGGGGTACGTCTGGCGTGTGGGGAAGACAAAGGCGTGTGGAAGGGCATGGGAGAGGGCATGTA
Source organism: Homarus americanus (assembly GCF_018991925.1). Taxonomy (NCBI): domain Eukaryota; kingdom Metazoa; phylum Arthropoda; class Malacostraca; order Decapoda; family Nephropidae; genus Homarus; species Homarus americanus. Next base: position 728,786 of record NW_024738735.1, on the reverse strand, counting down.
TGATGTGTGTGTGTGTGTGTGTGTGTGTGTGTGTGTGTGTATGTGTGTGTGTGTGTGTGGGGAAGACAAAGGTGTGGAAGGGCATGGAGAGGGCATGTATGAGTGTGTGTGTGTGTGTGTGTGTGTGTGTGTGTGTGTGTGTGTGTGTGTGTGTGTGTGTGTGTGTGTGTGTGTGTCAAATGTATCAGGGGAGACGAGTAGGTCACTATACATAAAGGCTGAGAAGCAACAGAGAATCATGTGTGAGGCGTGTGTGAGGGCGTGGCGTGGGCGTGGAGTATCTGTAAGGGCCAGCGTTGAGGCGTGGGGCGGCTGTCAGTCAGAGAGCCATCCCCCCCCCTCCCTTCCCCGCGCCTCTGGGAATCTTCTTTAGTCATGGCCAGACGATCCGTTTAATACAACACCGTAAATATTATATAAGTAAATACTGACTTCTTGTTTATAATGATATAGGATGTCTACTGATATACTAATTATATATTACTATAAGTGTGATATACTGTTCATCCTTTCAGTATAAACTTTATCAGTTGTTAAGTATAATAAGAATTGAAGTGTTTTAAATTTGTATATGTTCTTTAATTTACACTTAAAGTAAAATTGGTGTAATATGTTTGTGAATGTGTGAGTCTGTGTGTTAGTCTATTTACCAATTTATATTTTAATCTCTCTCTCTCTCTCTCTCTCTCTCTCTCTCTCTCTTTTATCTCGGACCTCCCTCTTCCATTTTCTTTTTCAGGCACTCTATCTCTCCCTTTATTTTCCTCCTCTCTCTCACTTTCCCTCCACCTTCTTTTTCTCCTTTTCCTCCTCTTTCTGTCTCCACTTCTACGTCTCTCTTCCCACTCTACCGCTTCCCCTTTTCATCCTAGTCCCTCCATTTCCCTTTCTCCTCTTCGAAATCTTCTATCTTTACTTCAAACCTTTTCTTTTCCTTCCTTTCTTTACCCCTTTCTATCCTCTCTTTTGCATCCACCTCTAATCTCTCCCTTCACCCTTTCCTCATCCCACCCCATTTCTTTTCTCCCGTCTTCTATTTCCATCATCCCCTATTCCCTTCCTCCCATCAAACTCCACCTCCACCCTCTCCCTCCACCCCCTCCTCCTCCCCTCCCCCACCCCCCCCTCCCGTCATAGTTCCCAAGGGGTGGTCACGTGAGGTGCCAGTCAGAGTATCAGTTTTGTATTGCGCTTAATTTACCATGTAAGGGATGATCCGCCTCCCCCTCTTCCCTCCCACCTCCCTTCCCTCCCTCCCTTCCTCCTTCCTTCCCTCCCTCCTTCCACCCCTCTTCCCTACCACCACTCAGGGCTTCCCTTAACCCTTACCTTCTCCACCTTCTTTTTCTACTCTTAATTATCCAAATAAGATTATAAAAAATAATTCCCTTTTATTGCTGTTTTAATTAGGTTCATTGTCTCGGCAACAGAAGCAGCTGAAGTCAATATGAAGAGTGAATTTCTCTTTTAATTAAGTGTGATCAAGGGATTGGTGCGTTGGCAACACTGATTTTTCCCCTCTTCTCTCCCTCGTCCACCGGTTTGACGCAGGGTTGCCAACTGAGGGGAGACTTATAATGCCGACAAGTGCCGCTCACCGGTTACTATGGGGGAATATAATGCCGGCACACGGTAGGCGACCAGTCACAGAGTGAAATCTCAATGTACCGGTACAGGACCTTTGCCGGCTACTGATAAGGGACAATTAACCGGCAATTGCAGATAACCGGTTACAGAGAGAAATGTTAATGAAACCATAGAGGCAGCTAACCGGTTATGTAAATGAATGTTACAGTTATACAGTACAGTTAAATAACGCTTAACACTAATAGACTGTCGGTTAATTTGGACAAACCAACCAGTATTTTCACTCTATGTAACTGTAATTAACCAGTTACTTAATTCACTGTTATAATATCGGTAAATGTGGCCAACCGGTTACCTGGACGGATATTAAAAAACGGTGAGAATAAATGATTGGTTACCTGATGGAATGTAACACTGAAGGGGGATTGTGGGTAACCGGTTGCCTCGGGGAATTCCATCGTAATAGAGAGAGGATTTTGGTGAGGGGTGAGTGAGGGGAGGCAGAAGGGGAGACAGGCAGAGGGGAAGAGCGTTAAGGGAGGGTGAAAGATGGAAGGAAGGAAGAAAGAATGTAAGGATGGAGGGTGAGAGGGAGAGAAGTAGAGGGACGGTGAGAGGTAAGATTGAAGGAAGGAGGGAGGAAAAAAGAGGGAGAGAGGAGGCAGGAAGGAAGAAAGGTGAGAGAGAGAAAGGTCATAAGATAAGGATGAAAGGAGAGATTGTAATGAAAATGTTGTGAAAGAAAGAAAGAAGTAATTAGAATGACTGAAGAGGATGAACATTGTAATTATTGAGAAGAAAAAAAAAAGATGTAAAGGAACAACAACTTCTCTCTCTCTCTCTCTCTCTCTCTCTCTCTCATACACGGTTGCATCAACCTCCTATCATCCCTTCTCACCTTCCATTCTCTCCCACAAGAGGCGTGAGACAGGCCCTCTCCTCTTCTCCTCCTCCTCCTCCCCCCCTCTCTCTTCCTACTCCTCCTCCACCCCCACCCGGCTGCCCTCATCCTGACCCATCTCTCAGGTCTCGTGTTTCAAGCGACAGTCAACACACTGTCATCAGGGGTCCTTGGTGGCGACTCAATCATCTCTCATTATACCTGCCCACAGCTCTCTCTCTCTCTCTCTCTCACCCAGCCACAGGAAGGAAGAATGGCGTTTCAGCGGAACTTTCACAGTAAAATGGTAGTACATTTATCACAGGAAATTCAAAAGACGTATTTGGACTGACCTCAATACTGTCTGTTCTGTTCTAAGTTTAGTGTGAGTGCGTGTGTGTGTGTGTGTGTGTGTGTGTGTGTGTGTGTGTGTGTGTGTGTGTGTGTGTGTGTGTGTGTGTGTGTGTGTTTTACGTGTGAGTGCAAGCAAATGTTTGTATTTCAGCCGCTTACGTATTCTGTCCAGCCCAGCAAACATTTCTGTGGGTGTTTATTTATGTTTGCATACGTGTGTGTGTGTCAATCTGCATAGGTCCATGCATACATACATACATTTGCATCTCCTTGCCATCCGCCATGGGCTCTGATCTTACACACGATACAGTTCAGACCTGCACATCTATTAGCAATGATCCGTGTTGGCTTATGTAAACAGAAGGTATTTTGGCGATGAACGAGATGATATGCAGATCCAGGCAGCCCTACCGTAATACAGGTGTTCCTCGTCACAGTAAGGGAGTCATCATTAACTTACGTGTGTTATCTGGCGAAGATTTATTATCTATATGAATAAAATAATTACACAACACACTTCACCATACCATACCCCCCCCCCACACACACACACATGCATGCACTATTTTTCCTCACCAAACAACGACATAAACACTCATCTCTACCACACAATAACTGAACCATAGAAGGTTGTACCAGTGATGACTCTCCCTCCAACCCTCTCCTTTAGTCCACCACAGTGCCACACACTCCCTCCTATCCCCTTCCCCACTCCCGAGCTGTCAAGCATAAAGCCATCAGCGTCTAACACAAGTAAATAAACCCTGGCACTCCCTGGAGATTCTCAGGACTTCACAACGACACTCTTAAGAAGTGCCAAGTGCCACTCAAGAAGTGCCCAGTGCCACCTCAATTACTCCCAAGTCAACCCTGAAACAGTAAGCTAATTCGTGAGTCGGGGTTGTGTTACGGTGGAGTGTTGACCTATGTCACAGAGCCGCTACTCAGGACCACTCAGCCTGGCACCCCGTGACCCTCCGCCCAGCTGGGGTCACGCACTACTCCCTCTCCCACCCCGCCCCGCCCCGTCCCACATACAGTGACACAGGAAGGAGGAGGAGGAGGAGAGAGAGAGAGAGAGAGAGAGAGAGAGAGAGAGAGAGAGAGAGAGAGAGAGAGAGAGCGAGCATAAATGTGCATATGAGTGACGGCGTGTACAATAAATAGAGAGCAATACAAAGATTTTATCAGAGGAATAGTTATTGGGATTAACTTTGATAACAGATGTAGTAACAGGATACACGAGAAGAGGCAAGCCGATAACAGCAGGATAGGTAGCAGTAAAAGAGGTGTAGATGGTGGTAATTAAAGTGTAGGTGTGAGATAGATGATAGATTTTTATAATGAACAAAATAGATGTGAGATAAGGCATATTAAAAGTTTTAATTGAGCTATTTTGATTATTTGTAATAGCTATTACTCAGTTCATTAATTAGTATCTCATGTCTGTAAAACAAATAATTCGCATATTTACCTTCGTATGCAATGATTATGTATCAACAATTATAAACAGATTTTTTCGACGAAACTGCAGTCATGAATGTAAATAGTTACCATACCTGCTCCAACAATGTAATCTTCTCTTATACTACTACAACATCCCCCAGCACAACACACTTGTATGCCCCTGTAAATAATAATAATATAAATAAATATAAGAAGAGGACCTCAACAATTTTGATAATGAAACAATACAATTTTTCAAAAAGGTCAAAAGATGTTATCGGGGCAGATAACATTGCTCCCAACACGATAAAAATCCACTAAAGTGGTAAGGGAAGGTTTTCAGCAGGGGGTACAGCTGGGTGGTGTAGCCCGCCGAACCCACCCTCTCTAGCGCCCAACATTGTCAACAAACTCGCGTGGACTAGCTGAGCCCCGCCCACTTCCCTGGACGCTTAAAACTCGAGGCGCTTCTGGGTTGTGTTGTGACTTTATTTTGTTGTTGCTTAAGCTCCGTTTATTAGCTAGTTTACTCTATCACTCTATTTACTTGTTTATTTATCTATTGAAACAAATAGTTATTCGTTTATAATAAGGAGATGATGTGCTGATGTGCGTAAGTCCTTGATAACCATGAGGGTCAGTTTCCTCGCTGAAGAAATAAATGCATTATTTTGAATGTAATGTTTAACCTTTCCGTAATAACATTCATGGTAGATATCCTCTTAAGATAATGTAATGGAGAGTGTTTTGTTGTGCTCACTGGCAAGGAAGGGTTCTTTATGGAGGGAGATTCGATCGTACATTCACAGTTTTAACGTAGACCGTAGTATGTGATCCTCTTGGAAAATGTCCTTCTTCAGTGGAGACAATAAGCAAAAATCCTCCCAGGCTGGAGCACAGGGGAGTGTACTCGTGTGGCCTCTCACCCCGCGCACCGTCGCCATCCAGTCTGCTCTTACCCTCCGTCTCTCTCTCCTCCACCGACACAAAACTCAACACAACGCGCAACAACAACACACGAGCAGCTGCCAGCAGCTACCCTTCCCTCCCCTCCCTTCCCACCACCCAGCCACCCAAAGAGCCGCCCCAGCCACCCAACCGGCCGCCACCACCGGTTTCATAGACCACTTAGCCCGTCAAAAGTGCCAAACAATAAGTATTTCAACCGGAGTGAAAACAAACCGTAGGGGATCTGGGAGTGGATAATGCTCGAGCACTTTATGATACGATTTTGATTCGTTTCTGATACGATTTTGTTCTGGCTTTTGATAACGCTTTTGATGCGAGTTTGATACGATTCTGAGGACCCTCGACGAGGAAGGAACTGTTCGGAGTTGGTCAATGAATAAATGTACAGAGGGCTATAGTGGGTGATATGGCCACCCCCTTTTCTTCGGACCATTATCACCTGCCTCGAGGCTTTCAATACTGGCACCCAGTTTGGAAACTTCCCATAAGCAATTACGATGCATATCTGAGTATACTCATACACTACACCTACCGTATGCGATTACCTGTCTAAGACGTGTAAAAATAAACATTATCCACCAGTTTTAAATGTCTCGGGAAGGTGGTAGGTCGTTACGCTCACGTCAAAACAAGGTGAGCTCGAGAACACAAGACTCTACAGTGAATCGCCAGCAGCGGTTATGATCTCTTTATCACTGTAAGTTTAAATCCCACGACCAAGGGCACTCCTCCACCTCTCCCCGCGCCCTTTAAACTGATCCTCACCGTCCCGCTGTGGTGACCATAACACTCCTGGCATCTTCAATAATGTGACAATTGAGTTATTGTTTACATTACAATTTCAAACCTCTCGACTGTCTTTCAACTCCAACAAAACATCCCCCTCTCCCCCTTATAAGAGATCGCACTCAGGATCACCAACAACTATTACGCTGTTATCGTATCAGATTACCTCCTCCTCCAAAAAAAGTAATGTGATATCATTTATACCAGTACATCATGTGATAAAACTTCTTGCCTCGTAATTTGGGATTTTTTTTTTTTATTATTTTTCATGGTGTGTCGCGAGCAGGTATTCCCACGGTTTATCTACAAGGTCAATAAGGTTTTGGTTAAGGCGGGTGAAGGTCTCTCTCTCTTTCTCTCTGTCTCTGTCCTCGATGACTCTTACTGATACACAATACACCCTGGCTGTCGTCGAGGCTGAATGAAGTATTATTACGAGACAATTGTTGGTGAATTGGTGGTGTTTTTCGTCCTACAGCTGATGGTGTTTTTTTTTTCTTTCCTTGGCTGTTTGTGATGTATGATACGATATGGTTAAGAGTCATGTGTATGTTTGTGATTTTGTGAGTTTGTTTGCTCTCTTGTTTTATTCTGGTCTGTTCTGTTCTTTGTTTTTTTTCCTTGTTTTTATCTCACCATCTATCTACTAATATCCATTGATGTATGCATTTTGGTATTGTATGTATGTATGTATGTATGCACACAAAAGTATATTATATAATTCGCAGGAACTATCATATTATAATAAAATACACACACACACACACACACACACACACACACACACACACCCCTACCTCTGACAACTCCAAAATGAGCCTTTAATCTCGTTTCCATCACCAGGCAGCCAGACCCCAGACCTAAAGGGCATCGTCAGTAGACCAATTACCACACAAGTTATACACCACAATAACTTCTAGCCTCCATAAAACAACGCCGAGTGACATATAGACGAAGTTAGCAATAATTTCAGGCCTCGTAAAATGAAAGAGGATGACGTGTAGACGATAGTGGCACGAGAGAGAGAGAGAGAGGGGGGGTTTCCTCCTCACTGGGTTCGTATGTGAGTAAAAATTCTCAATGATGTCAGGTTTCTCTTCTGACTCATGCGGAGGAATAGGTTGGTACGACTTTAACACGAGATTTAGCTATACGTTCAAGGGTTTAGTGGGTGTGTTTATGTCATCTGGAGATCTCACAACAGGTGTTTATATAGATTATTGGGTAATTTGTGTCTGCACTGGAAAATTGGTGGTCGGACGTTTCAGAATGATTTGTTCGAGGGAAAATATTAAGATTTATATTGAGAAATTTATTATTTTATTATATAGATACGACAACTATTCGATTTACAGCTTGAACACTAAAAAAAAAAATGGAAATAATAACTTTCGCACAACTGGAAAAAAGAATTCTCCTGCATGTTGAAGCGAAATGTGGCCAAAAAAATATCACATATGAATCTATTTCGGTACTATTTTTTTTTACATACTGGTGTGAAAGTGAAAATAGGTTCCCATATGTCTGACAGCCAGTTTGGGGTAGTGTGGATACAGTACACTGATGATTAAACCTTCGGTGCAAAAGGAGACTGCGTATCGCCAGCCCTACACTTCTCTATATCTATGAAATCAGGTACTTAATCTGCAGCTGGGTCGACTACGGGTGCCCTATCCAGTAGCCGAACCGAAGAACATTGGGCTAGGAGGCGAGTGATATAGCCACTTAGCCACCACGCCTCTTAACTAGCAGTACAAGCAGTAAACATCCAGAGACGAGGTATACCTATGATTTTCCTAGCAAGGTGTCATGCATGTACAGGGCCTGGCGGAGGTTGGGGGAAGGGGTGTAAACAGAGGGGAAGAATGTAAGGTGAGGGAGAGGTAAGTGAGGAATGGATGGCTGAGGAGAAGAAGCCGAGACTGAGGAGATGGTTTGAAGAGGGAGGGAGGAAAGGAGGGGTTAGAGTAAGGTAGAGTAACTAAGAAGGGAGAGCTGAGGAGGAGAAGAAAGGAGTTAGTTGAAGAGAAAAGGTAAATTAGATTGAGAGGGAAGGATGGATAAGGAGGAGGAGGGGTTGGGGAGGAGAAATAAAGGAGGGAACTGAAGAAGGAAGAGGAGAGGAAGGGTTAAAGGAGGAGGGACTTGAATGAGGAAGATTCGGTAAGAGATGGGATTGAAGTGGGGTAGGAGGTTGAAGTGGAGGGAGAGGTTGAAGAGGGGGGGAGAGGTTGAAGAGGGGGGGACAGGTTGAGGTGGAGGGAGAGGTTGAAAGGGGGGGGAGAGGTTAAGGTGGAGGGAGAGGTTGAGGTGGAGGGAGAGATTGAGGTCGATGCTGTTATTGATCAATGACCGGCAGCTTGGAAGGAACGTGAGTGTTGAACATTTTCAGAGAGAGAGAGAGAGAGAAAATAAATGGTTCTTGATAATGTTGTTGTCACTGTCGACTTTTGAAGGGAACCCGTGTGAGGTTTAGGAAAGTATTCATTTATTCCTTCACTTACTCACCTTTATTCTCCTTCTCTCACAAAGCCGTTATCTTGTTCACTTACTCTTGCTTGTTCACTCTCATTCTCTCTTTCTTTCATTCTCCCTCTGCCTCTTACACCTCAAAAGATTGCTCTCTCACACACACACACACAAGTTCATTCACTTTCTCATTCATTCGCCCTCGCTCATTCTATTGCCCAATCGTTATCCCTGGAGTCTTCTCTTACAAACTTTCTTCCATATTTTTTTTATATCCTTTCATTCATTTTCTCTCTTCTTCTACGTTCTTCTTGATTCCTTCTCCTTCGCGCTAATTTATCTTTCTCCTCCTTCCTCCATCCCTCACAGACGAACGCTAATGGCTACACACACAGCATCATACAACAACAACAGGGATCCACACTTAACCCCCCCACCCCCCACCTTCCCCAAATACAAACAACAATAACCTCGTCTATGCACTGGAAAACTTTATCCACAATTGATTATAACACCCCCACTAGTTCTAGAGGTGTTAAGTGGGAAGGATTCTTGTGGGTGATTTTCTTTAATAAGGTTTTGAGGTGATATTTGCATGGCAGAGGTTCATAGAAAACGATATATATCTTTAAAGGAGTCCAGCGGAGTTTACAGTACAGTGGGTGTTATAAGTATGTGTATGTGTGTGTGTGTGTGTGTGAATCTCGAACCAAGACAGACGAATGAACGAGCACATATGATAAGGGTGTTCTCACTCCTCAGTCTATCAGCTATTCATCAACAAAAGCAATTGATATCTTAGCTACTGATCTTGTTCTACTTTACTTACAGGTTAAGATAAGGATACTTTTATCTATTACAGCTGTTCTTTAACTAGTCAAAGATATATCACGGCTATTGATCTCATTCAGCTATTCTTCACATAATCAGATATCACGGGTTACTGATCTTCTCATGCCTTTATTGCAAGTTAAGTTCAAGATTTCTTATCAGTCAGGTATTCTTCACTGAGCTAAAAGACCACGTCGGCTACTGATCTCTTAACACAGGTTTTTGTACTCAATGAATCAAGAGTGTGCAACTGACAACAATCGCATCTATCTAACCGGACTTTATTGCAAGTTCTGTGTGCCGTATTTCAACAGTGATTAACAAATGACAAAAGCCACTTAAGGTTTAACTGGCTGCATGGCTCTCATCTACACAACCCAACGGTGTGTGTGTGTGTGTGTGTGTGTGTGTGTTCTCTGTCTGTTCACGGGGAATCTGATCTGTTATCGTAGAGTTATTGTTGTTTTGCTGCGCCTGAGTGGTAATTGTATGGGAGTGGTTGGATATTATGAGAGATTTTTTACATTATTACGTCTCCTGTAGATTAGATTCTTTAGATAATGTTTTTTTCTTTTTAGTTTTCACTGAACTGGAAGGTTAACGACAAAGGTGAAAGGTGTGTTATTGTCTAAATATTCTCGCACACGCAGATGTTTGAGTGTGTGTGTGTGTGTGTGGTTGTAATGTTTGCCCTACAGTAAAAAAATAAAAATTATAAACCAAAATAAACCTCAAATGAATGTAAATAAACACAAACCTTCAGTCCTACTGTACTAGATTCACCGAAAATCAACACATGCCACAGTTTACAAACACAACAATGGTGTTGATGTTTCACTGTTGGTTGTGTGTGTGTGTATCCATCTACCCTCGCAACCACCGTCTAGCCATGATCCACAATTTTCAATCATCGCCTATCCTCTACCCCCCCACCTTAAAAGTCATTGCACTATCTACCACCCATAATCTCACCTACCTTACATCACCATCCATCCACCCATTCATCCGCCCATCCACCCACCCACCATCCCATCATCCACCACCCATCCATCCTCTTCCCTCCACCCCAACCACCCACCTCGCTCAGCTCGTCTCTTCAATCGCTATTATCTGTCCATCTTGCGGGTCTAGAGAGCACTTGAACAAACCCTCAAACAAGCACTCAAGTTGGAGTGTTTGGAGAGCAGGAGGGGGAGAGCGAGTGAGTGGGTAGGAGCCCCTGCAGAGTAGCCAGAGTGTGGAGAGTAACAGAGACTGCAATGGTAATCAAAGTATATGTAGTTGTCGACCTTATTGGACTGACTGAAGAGAAGGCAAAAACGGATTGAAATTGTTGTTCCTGATGCTTGAGGTTCAGTGGTGTAAAATTAGTCGTGTTAGATTACGCAGATGTGGTGTATCAAAGACTGGGGGAGGGGGGAGTCATCCATACCAGATTAGTTGAAGTATTGTGGTGTATTTATTGTATTTCTCGGTGGTGAACATACAAGTAGATAACCATATTGCTGTTGTATATTCAGTGTGACTTTACGGTTACCAATGGGACACTTGGCGTACGTGTATTGCTGCCTGGTTACTATGGTTTATTTAGTGTTATTTCTGAACGGGTGGCAAAGACATGTATGCCGATTTTACACACACACATACACACACACACACACACATGCACACACACACACACACACACACACACATACACACACACACACACACACACACTTCATGAATCACCTGATAACCAAAGCTAAACTAATTCATATGATAACACAGCGACTCTCCACACACACACACACACACACACACAAACACCAAGCTAAATTTTCCAGATAGACGCCGTAGGTTTACAGCCATTCAGTGTGTAAACTAACGAATCAGTTGATAAGGTAAACCTATAATTCCTGACTGAGCCAAGTTATAGGTACATTTTCATCCCATCTATTTCACTCTCAATTATTTAGACGATAACACAAAAACTTATTGCTCCTTATCAAGAGAAAAAGCTAAATCCTTAAATGGTTATATTACTTTCTTTAGCTTTTGGTTTTGACAATTATATAAGTGATACCTGAAGTTAAAAATTCATCTCCATACTTTTATTCTTAAGTTAGGCCTATGTGTATTTTCTAGCCTATATCTCTGTCATTTATTTAAGTGAAGAAACCCTATATTGTCTTAGTAAAATAAAAGGTTGAATTTATCCCAGATGGTAATATTCTTTCTATGTTATGTGAGTAATGTAGTAAAATAATATTAACAAAATTCCTCATTAACACGATTTACAAAAACAGATGTATTTTTCACTATATTTTTTTTTTATTATATATTAATTAATTGGCTGATAACCTCGCCAGAACAACACAACGTTAATATTCCTATCACAGATGGATATATTCCGTCATACATCATAATTATTACTCTCCACATAAATAAGTTGAGATACCTGAAGATTAGGCACCCTAACCTTATATAACCTAATCTAACCAAACCTAACCAAACCTACCCCAACCTAACCTAACCTATCTCCTCCAAAGTTACGTTACGGTGGTTAATCATCAGGTGACATCAGGTGAACCTTTTATACTAATTACTCACCTGATAACACTGGTTCTACGACACTTCAACCAAACAAGGAGGTAAATTTCCTTCACCGGAACAATTACCAACACTTTTATTTCTCTTTCTTTCTCTCAGTATCCACCAGCACCTTGTTTACCTTCCTTCCTTCCTTCCTTCCTTCCTTCCTTCCTTCTTTCCCTCCCTCCCTCACCTCCCTTCCTTCCTTCCCTCCCTCCCTCCCTCACCTCCCTTCCTTCTTTCCCTCCCTCCCTCACCTCCCTTCCTTCCTTCCCTCTCTCACCTCCCTTCCTTCCTTCCCTCCCTCCTTCCTTCCCTCCTACCCTCCAGAGCGTCACACAATCTAGCCAGTAATGCCTTATGATAACACCCTGGACAACAAACTATAGTCCCAGGTTGAACACACTCGCTACATGTTGCTCTCGAATCGATAAACTCGTGATGTAAACTGTATTTCTCTGGGATTATCTTGACTACTTTTTCTTCCTGTGTTTACTTTCTTTATCTGTTAGGTAGTTGGAGGGGAAGTCTTTACTTGTGGGGAAAGTATAAGAGAAAGAAGGGATATTGTAAAGTTTGTCTCTAGTATTTACTTTTTCTGTGAGAAATTATAGCTTCTTTTATTGGCCTTAAAGTCAATAAAATATAATAGAATTTAAATGTTCTATTATTGAGATCTATATAAACACCTTATGTTTCTTATTACTATTGACTCTCTTTCTAAACTCTTTAAAGTGAGAGCTTGTGGGAAATAATGTTAAAATAAGTAAGCTGGAAGATTGTTGTTTGAACTGAAGAAAGTTAGTTGCTTTGAATTGGGAAATAATCTTAAATACTTTCTAATTACTCTTGGCGATATTTACTATCTAAAAATTACATTTGTTGGGCTATAATAAGGAAGAAATAGATGTTTAGTAATATAGATTCGATAGTTGTGTTAATTTAAACCTTTTAAACTTTAGATTATATGTGTATTAACTCAACGTAAGATGTTTTATGGAACTAAGACTAAATATACTGCCATTGGGAGCTACAGTGTTTTTGGTAACTCGGGAATGTCTTTACGTGCGGATTACAGCTGCTTATTCAAGGTATTATTCTTTAATTCACTCACTAATCAGCTTTAACGCCGTGTTTACCTGTGTGGTGAGTGTAAAACAGGGCGTATGTTCCTCCCCAGGTGACAAGTGAGGAATAATCAGAAGAAAGCAAGACAAGATGGCTCGGGATCGATAATTGTGATGGTAAGACTCTCACTCACCACCCGTGTGTTTTACCGCTCTGGTTGACCACATTTTATTTCTCTCCATTAATATATATTTTTTTTAACCCATGAAAGAAAAATATTAGAGGAAATGATAAGAAGAAATGATGATATATGGGAGGGACGGGGAGCAGGAAGAGAGAAAAAAATAGACAAAGAGAAAAGCGTGAAGAAAAATCAGAGACTCCAGTTCCGGACTTCAGTCACACTGTTGCCAGATCCGGGGACTCGCCTTCGCTACTTGAAGACGCCCGATGGATACCAGATGTTCTTAATTACTTACTTACAAAGTGTCTATGTTAATAAGTCATCAAGTTGATACAATGAACAATGCCCTAAAAAGAGTTGTCATCGGACATAGCTGGAAGTATTGATCGATGGATGTCAGGGTCTTTTTTTTTTTTCCAGGCGAGGTTGGTACCACTGCCGCCTCCCCTCTCTCCCGAGGGGACGAACCGGTTGGCGGATCGGCCTGGGTTGCCACATGTCGCTTCATACACGGTCTACAACGTGTTTTTTTTGTATACAGAACATATAGCGTGTCTTGTGCGTAATGATGAGTATTTTTATGGTAGTGGGGAATAGTGTGTCTCTCTTGCTTGTACTTATCCTACTTTTGCTAGACAAGAAAAGAGAACTTGTATGCACAGTTCTCCTACCTGCCTTAAGAGAGAGAGAAAGAGAAAAAAGAGTTGGTGTAAGCCTGGAACTCTGTGGAAATTCTCTTTGATGTTTGTCTCATTAGCATTAAAGTGTCCAATTTTCCTTAATATTCCTAAATGGCAAAATTTCTCGGAACATGAATATTTCCCCTCGGCCTAATTCCCGACTTTATATTCCAGCCCCTTATCTCCACCTATCAGGCTCTATCTCGCCATCTGATTGGTCGCTATCTGCCGCTATCTGCCATCGGATTGGTTGCTATCTGGTGCTATCTAGCCATCTGATTGGTGGAGAGATATCCCCAGTGGGCGGGGCTTGTTGACGTCATATCTGCAATCTATTATGGGTTCCATCAGATACGGTTGCCGGGAAACGAGAGCATTCACACAACCAAACTGTTTGTCAGAGTAACATTAACTTTGTGACGGCTCGTAAGGTCCACCGAGCCGCTGCAATGGACGACAGAATGGACCTTAATGACTCGGGGTTATGTCTCCCAGTGCAGTAGTTGAGCAGAGTTAAATGGACATGTCGATATTGGTTGTCCGCCTCCGAATCCCACGCTTAGCTGCTCGATTCTGTTCATAGTCGAGTGCTCTTCAATTGCATTCGAATATTTTTATGGGCCCGTAATTACTATGAAATGCTAAATATTCTTTACAATCTGTAAATGACATAGAAAGGCTTTGGTATGTTTGCAAGAGCTCAGAATATAGGAAAATGCGCAGGTTGATAAAATGGAGAGTGAGGAGAGTGCAGGGATCCGAACAAGGACAGGCCGGGTCTGATGGTTCTACTTGAGGCGCGGTATTAGGACCAAACAGGGAGCTCTCACTTTTTGGGGGGACCCATACTATTTCCTTATCTTCTTTTTTCTTTTCCTCCAAATGGATTTCGGAGTCTCAGAAGGGGAGGAAGCGAGATATATCAAGGCTAAAACTTCGTCTTCCGCAACGTCGGGACTAAGCCAGAGAGAAAGACACACACACACACACACACAGAGAGGAAAACATGGCGATATGCGGCCTTCCTTAAAACGCTTTTGATGGCGCCGATAATCTTCGATGCTGTCCTTATCTAGATGATTATATTATCTGTAACATTCTGATTCATACGATCTAAATCTAAATGAGTCATTATAGGTGATTCTAATAGTTCTATTTTTTGTTTTTTAATCTACGCGAAGGATCTTGAGTTCATGGCGATTCCTTTTAGATTTTTGTCAAGCCAAGATTAGCCCGCAACAACACATCGTCGACACGTTATAATCCGCCCCGCACGGACACCCTCAAGATTCTGTTGATAAAATGGATTACACGGCTTTATGTGCGAGTGCTGGGCATTCGTGAGCTAGTATAGCAGGCCGAAATTATAGGGCATTTAATCCTATCTTCGTGAGGGATCTGTAGTTGACTGTGGAGGAAGCTAAAGACGGCGAGGAATTTGGGTGAAGTATTGACAGTGGGGTGTAGGTCCATTAGAGACGGAGTTGTATAGATGGAAGGGGTTTTGTTGACAGAGGGAGTTGTATAGATGGAAGGGGATGGAAGGGATTTTGTTGACAGAGGGAGTTGTATAGAGGGAAGGGGATGGAAGGGGTTTTGTTGACAGAGGGAGTTGTATAGAGGGAAGAGGATGGAAGGGGTTTTGTTGACAGAGGGAGTTGTATAGAGGGAAGGGGATGGAAGGGGTTTTGTTGACAGAGGGAGTTGTATAGAGGGAAGAGGATGGAAGGGGTTTTATAATAGAGAGAAAGCATATGGATTACAGAAGCTTTATTGAGGGAAAGAGTTATACAGATAAATTATGTTAATAGAGTTGGAAAGACGGAAAAAGATTTGTTGTCACATAAATTAAAATGGATTTAATAAAGGAGAAAAAATTTGAAAAAATCTCAGACTTAAAATCATCAGTTAGAAGAAAGTAAGAGTCTTCGTTAGGACTGTCACCTATACTTAGACGAAATACAATCATTTAATAATAAAAGAAAAACGTCATATGGTCGACTATTAAACAAAGATAACACTTTTTACCATCTTGTATAAAGATGAAGGATATACTAAAACATAGATAAGAATTAATATTAAAATTACGGCCTATTAAAAAAAAACAGAAAAAATGACGCCTTGGAAATATACGATAAAGTCATCTAAAAAAAATATCAAATTAGCAAAACAGGTAACAGTAGATGATAAACAATAAATTAAAATAAAAGAATAATAAAGGTACAGAAGATAGATAGATATTCAGACAAAGACAATATACGGTGTTTACGCTGATGATATAATTAAGTAGTCGTGTTATGGTCTGGGAGGTATGCTCAGGGGAGACGTTTGTATTATTGTTATCTCGTGTATCTCTCCATAGTTATAACTGATCCATCAATCCACACCTCTACATACATACATACATACATACATACATACATACATACATACATACATACATACATACATACATACATACATACATTTACGTCTCTGTTATGTATGTATACCTGAGGATGTGAGCAAAAATTCTATATATTTTAAATAATGTATTTTCGACCATTATCATATTAAAATACCTGTACCTATAATTAAACCTATAATAATCAATACCTGTATTTACACCTGTACCTGTGATTATACCTGTATGTTATTCTGAATTAATCAAACGAAATAGTCAAACCCTATCTCCTCTTGTGTTACATACGGGACAATGTTTACGTAACCTCTATGATACGTAAATTACACCAGGTAGATGTTTATCATAGCGTCAACAGAACAAAAGTGCGTTTGGAGTGTGTCGGTAATGTATGGGGTATTGTCTTAGACGTCATAAGCCATTAGGAGGTGTAAGGTGATATGTAGTATCAGTTAATTAGTATATTTGGATATTTACAGGTAAGTGATGCCGTAATTACAGGTATCTATCCGAGTGAATTCATTATACTATGGAGTGTTTGTGTGTTTAAAAGAATCCGCTGTGAAATTATTTAGTTTTTTTCGTATTTATTTATTTATTTACTTAAGATCAGATAATTTTGATTCAGTTTTGGTTAATCAAATTTCAGTGATTAGTGTTTGTTTATATTCTGTATATTTATAATTAACCTTCAACGTGATTTGAATTGTTTTGATTTTTTTAATTAGTCTCTCTCTCTCTCTCTCTCTCTCTCGCCTGCACTTAACGTTAACTGACTTCTACACAACTACATAATTACGAGGCGGAAGTATTTAAAACGTCTGAAATGTTTGAAGGAGGAATATGTAAATTACACTTTACCCAGACGACAAAAAAGACGTATATCTGACCATGAGATTGATAATCACCTATCAATGACGTCAGAGGCGTAGGATGACTGGCCAACATCGGCCTACCAATCAGCGCGCGCTTGTGACGTCACCGATCAGAGAAAATGTCAACAAAATTTCTCGACGCTGGACGTAAATTTGTATTATTATTTTTTGCAATGTCATAATAATCGCCTTCAGAAGATTCCTAACAAGTAATGATAATTATACATATACTGATTATTAATTAATTAATTTTTAATTTACGTAACTAGTATAAATTAAATCTACCTTTATTTCCAAAATATCTCGCTGACCGCATTTAAAGGCGGGTGTCTGAGGGGGTGGGATGGTTCCTCAACACTTCGGTCACTCTCATTTCCCTCAACTTACCGTACCTAACCTCACATACACTGGCGGCGGTCGAGACATACATCCCGTCCGAAGAATTATGGAAACCGTTCATTGTTAAATAGAAAAAAGAAATTTTTATTATACAGAAATATGATGTTACATTTTTTCTGATTATTACTGAAAAAAAATTAACTAAATAAATAAACATGAATGAATAAATAAATTTGATAAAAATATCTGGCTATGTGAAGCAAACTCCTGTTCGTATGTTGTCAAAGGAGGTATGATTTTCATTTTTTTTTTTTTGGTGTTTGTCTGTGTGTTTATGTACGTGTAAGTTTGTCTTGTTTCTCTCGTTTCATGTGCGTCTATAATTATCAATTAGCCCGACATTATATTTATCTGCTCATTTATCTACTTACTTATCTGTCCTTCCGTTCGTCTGTTATCTCTCTCTCTCTCTTTATTCGTCTGTATATTCTGTTTTAACTGTGTCTACATTTGATTATCCACCCATCGGTCTTATTTTTCTACCTCTTGATCAATAACTTCACACATACTCCCCCAATATATTCATTTATTTATTTCGCGGATCCTTTAAAATGTGTTTCTCTTTTTCGGGGTTTTTTTGCCCCACAAAGGATGAAATATTGCTTGGGTCTTCAAAAGGAAACCCAAGCAACTGATATTTATGGGAGAACGTAAATAAGGCTTTTTTTTTTCCTCTCTCAGCTTTCAATGAGAACTTCGCCCAATTATCCCCCAGGCGGGAAATATTTTCGCACGGGTGGACGTAAAATGCTATATGGCTTCTATAGATGAAAGAGGCGTGTCCTCGGCGTAGATAGCGGAGGAGAAAGGAGCGATGTCTAAATGCTTCTAGACTGAGTGGAGGACATTTTTAGATGTGTCTATTTGCTGTCGATTCCCAACCATTATGTAGTCGCCTGTAGTTTAAGGATGGGTGTAGTGGACTGACTATCTGTTTGTGTCTGCTGGTTCACTTACAGTTGCTGATAGTTCAAAGACACACACACACACACACACACACACACACACACAAGCTAATAATTGCCACAAAGTATATACCTCTATATATACGTAAATTCTCGCTTATCAGAAATACTATCTTCGTCTCCGTAGATATATTTTAATCTAAAGGTTCACTATCCACCTAAACCTATAAGACTGTAGTGCAGAATAATGACGGTCACTATTTTACATGATACGCCTTTGAGTTTAACGTCGAATATACTTATGGACGACAAACATTAGAGAGGAAAGAATCACCATTGAAAGTTTTATTAGATTCTGAGATATGTAGAGTAAATGAAAACAGTATATTGAGTCTATGGGATATTATCAGTTGGAGAAAAAATACTGACGTGTATAGACGGACGGACGGACGGATGGGCTGGTTCACCCCTAAATTTCTCCTTTATCCCCCCCAAGAAACTTGTTCACTCAGAGGAAGGAGGGAAAGATGGAGGTAAAAAGTATTTATATCATATTATCGTAATAAAGCAAATTATAACTCCTGGTATTATCGTCTATGTCAAAAACTGTAAGAAAATAAGTGATCCCCAGAGTTAATTTGAGCGATATTAGTGAGTTTATCTACCTGACCTGACCTGACCTAACCTAACCTAACCTAACCTAACCTAACCTAACCTAACTGACTAATAATGCCTTACGTGTGTATGCGAGGGATACTTTTCTAAGTCCGACATATTTTAGCCACCTTTGTGTTTGTCTTGTCACGAGAGATTCCTAAAAATAAGTATTGAAGTGACGGAGTGGTGGTGAGGAATTGGCGGTGAGGGAGTGGTGGTGAGAGAGTGGTGGTGAGGTGGTGGTGGTGAGGGTGTGGTGATGATGGTGAGGTGGTGGTGGTGGTGAAGGAGTGGTGATGATGGGGAGGTGGTGAAGGAGTGGTGGGAAATTTAACCTCTATGTGTGGGTGTGTACGCGCGTCAAGACTCAAGTATTCAAACAATCTGCGTGAAGTATTATTAACTTAGTTTTATTTCCAGTTTTTTGATAGAGTAAAAAAGAAATCACTATAATATTTCTCAAGAATAAACTTCACCAAGCATCATGTTTCCTCAGTTAAAAAAAAAGAATGATATTTATTCATATTCTTGGACAGGATTTGAAATAAGTTTATGCTTGAGGTGTTGTGATGTGACAATAAAAATTCGATTTATTAAGATGAAATAAACTCAAAAGAAAACATCACATATTGACAACTGAAGAAATCTGAAGAAAAAAAAAATTAGGTTTTTTTCAATCAAGATTAAAGAAAAAGTAACAGGTATAGGAGATGAGGTGATGGTAAATAACGCCTTAAGAAATATAGTGTCTTGTCATAGCCAGGATTTAAAAGAGAAAGCATTGGAAAGTGTGAGAGTAAAAAAGAGTAGAAGCAAAAACTAAAAAAAAATAAAAACAAAAAACAAAATCTCACGCATCAAAACCCAAAAATTCCTGACTTTTCGATATTCCAGATTCAAAAAATAAATAAAATAAAATAAAATAAATCTACATCTGAAAACAAATATTAAAAAACGTGTATTTAATCTCAGGCAGAACGAGAAGTAAACAAAAAATATATATAAATTGTATCAGAGTATTGAAAGTTGAGATAAAAAAACATCATATATACTAGAAATGAAGAAGAAATATCCACTACCCACAGGTGAGAGAGAAAATGTGTTTTTTTTTCCATCTCAGGTAAAAATCATCACAATACGAATTAAAACAAAATTGTACTGGGATGTTTGAATGTGGTGGTCGGCGGAGAGCGGGAGGGGCGGCGCGGCGGCTTACTGGCAGAGTGGCGGCGTTTACATGGAGGCTCCACAAGGCACCAGTAATCGATAGTCGGGAGGCGCAAGGTGGGGGGCAGCCTGTTTACTTTTGCCATGTCCTGTCGACTGCTTGATTTGTGTAATAGCGTGTGGGAGTTTGGTAGCGGGGGGAGGGGAAGAGGAGAGAGAGAGAGAGACAGAGAGACAGAGAGAGAGAGAGAGAGGGGGAAGAGGACTGTGGTGATGGTGGTGGTGGTGGAGGTGGAGGTCGAGAGGGGATGGTTGAATATGGAAAGGGGAAAGGGTGGTGAAGAAATGGTGGATGGAAAGGGATAGTAGAGAGATGAAGGAGTGAAGTGGATGATGGGAAAAGGATATTGTGGAAGGGAGAAGATGGTTGAAGCAGATGGAATGGATGGAGAGAGAAAATAATAGTGGAAATTGATGTGGAATAATGGGCGGTGGGGAAGTTTCTGAAGGAGGGAGCTTCGGTGGAGAGTTGAGGGGGTGGGTAAGAGGATAGGTGGAAGTGGGTAGGTATGGAGGAGTAGAGAATGGTTAGAGAAGTGAGGGTAGTGGCTAGTGAGGATAAGGGAGATAGGTTGAGAAAGGCAGTGAAGTGGAGTGGAGGATGGTGGAAGGTAGAGATGGAGGTGGGGGTGAAGGATGAAGGGTGGTGAGGTGATGGAGAAGGGCGGGGGGGTGGAGGATGGTGGAGGCGTAGGGTGATGGATGGTAAAAGAGGCGATAAATAGGGAAAATGAGGGGTGGAAGATAGTGGATGATAGAGAAAGGAGGTGTGGAATGTGGAGGGTAGCGGAAAAGGGATAAAGGTGGAAGATGGATGCAGTGTTGTGGACGATATACCTGAAGTAGTGGTGTTGTTTGTTGTGTGTGTGTGTGTGTGTGTGTGTGTGTGTGTGTGTGTTGCTATGGCGATGCACACCCGGCTGACTACAGTACTTCAAAATACCTTCTGTTTTTTTTATTACTATTTTAGAGATTAGAAATACTTTTTTTAACATTATTTTTATTTAGTATCTGTTAATCTTAACCTCTGTCACTGATAAAAAAAAAATATGTTGGGATTATTATTCTAAAAAAAAATTATACTTTCTTCTTCTTGAAATTGTTATTTGTTTTGACGCGACAAGGAAGCAGTTACTATGACAGCAACATCAACAAAGGTTAAAAGTGGAGTTATGTTATACTGCAGGAGCCTCGGTTCTCCCAATAACAGCAGCTGCCAGCGACCATTTTGGACACACACACACACATGCGACGCCAATTACTGATAGAAAAAAAAATCCCGAGACCTTCCAAAGCGTTGCCACTTTTACACTTCCGAGGATTCCAGGCAAGATTATCCCTTACTGGGTCTCCCCGTAGCGTCTAGAGTGCCGCCTCAGATCACACTTGTTCCTGGTAGCGCCTTGTGGTCTTCCGTGAGGCGGCGTGAATTATTGGCGTGAATTATTTAACAGGGGGGTCGACGCAAGCGCAACATGCCGGGCGAGGGAAGGGAGGGAGGGGGGAGGGGGGAGGGGGGCGACGAATGGGAGACACCTATTGCTTCTACTACCTCCATCACCTCTACCACCACTACCACCACTATCAACACCATCAACAACAACTAATACCGTGATAATATTGCTATACTACCACTACTACTACCTACATAACTACCAATATGCATCATCAGTATTACTATCTATAACACGACCTTATCACTATCATTGCTACCACAACACCATACCTCCTCCCCACAATATAAATATTACTACTACGATAACCACCACTATCACCACCAAGCAGCACCATTACCTTTATTTTTTTCTCACTTTCCTCTTTGTCTCCATCTTCTTTGATTTCTATGGTGTTCTTTTCCCCTCACCTTACCCTCATCTCTCTCACTTCTTTTACTTCCCTTCTCCTGTCTATACAACCTCTCTCACCCTTCCCTTTCCTCTATCCTTCTCTACTTCCACTCTCCACTATCTTTCTTACTTTCTCTCTCTCCTTCTCTTTATCCTCTCCTACCTCTGCTTTCCTGTCCTTACCTCCCTTTTCCCTTCCCATCTCTCCTTTTTCTATCTCTTCATTCCCCTTCCTCACTTCCCTCCCCTTTTCTCACCTCCCCTCACTTGGCCACAGCCGCCAATCTGGGCCCCCCCCCCCAGGTGCGACGTGACACACCTGTGTAGGACGTGGCGGCGTGGATATGCTGAGTCAATCAATAACAAGGAGAGTGAAAATAACGGCACGGTGTTGTCATGGCAAAGGCTAAACAACCCAAGAACAAAGTGGTGTGTGTCTGTGTGTGTGTGTGTGAGTGTGGATTCTTTTTTATGCTCATGTGTAGATGTATTAGCATTACTCCTTCTACAGTACATGCATGCTAATGAACACAAGTATATGTATATACTGTATACATATACATTACATGCATATACACACAGACACTACCTCCTCTAACACACACCCAGGCACAACACCTGACTTTAACTTAGTGGGGTTACGCCTAGACTAACATATCTTAATTAATTTACCGAGTTTAACCACATCTTCCACAACACTGTTCCTACGAGAAGACTGTCACTCACTCTCTTGAAAGCACCTGTAACACGGTCTGACGAAGGGAGGTATGCAGGTGAAGTTTACGTGACAGCAGCGTCCCTGTCACGCTCTTGTAGACTGGTAAAATATTCCCCAAGATTATCAGGAGCAAGATTGTCTCAAGTCGCTCCTCCTGACTTGAGGATTTCAGAGCAATATCTTCCTGGATAACATAAAATTACAACACCGAGATGGAAACCAATAGAGGTGCTGAAAATATACTCAGATTATGTAGTAACCAGATGTTTTTTCTTATCATCAGGTAAAGAAAAAACAATTAAGGTAAAAATCTTCGAAGTGTCCGAGGTTAGGATGAGAGAGAAAATACAGTGTTCTTAGTCTCTAGGATAAGTCGCATCTAAGAAATAATGGAAGTATTTATTAAAGCCAAGAAACCTTAATTTTTTCACACTTCATAATATCGACATAAGGTGTGACTTTTCCCAATTATCTATAGAAAATAAGCAACAAATTCAAGTGGCTGTAGAAGACCATCTATATTTCTGGAATAAAAAAAATGTTGAGGACAAGAATATTTGGATATATTGTAAAAAAAAAATATATATCTTAAAAAGCAGAAGAAAAAAAACATTGTGAATATGAAAAAAAACTAGGTTTATAAAACGTTACGGTGTAATGGAAATAGATAGATGGATAGATAGATAGATAGATACGGCACAACCCTTGTGCCGTACTACTTGGTATGTATCGCAGACTCTCTACCTGGCGTTTATTTTGATGTGGGTGTGTACAGTCAGGAAACTACACTACACCCAGCCATTTGTATAGGTGTAGCGCGGGTGTTGATACAGTGTACAAGAGCTTATACACGCCGGCAGGAGGCGGTGGTGGAGGTTAATATGAGAAAGGCGTTTATGATGGTTATTGATGCACGTGTGTGTCGGGCTGGTGTGTCGGACAGCGCTTGAACAGTGTTCAAGGAGTGTGTCAATCATGTGTTAATAGTGGGTGTCGTACGGGGTAGTTACCAGGCATTGATTGGGCTTCATATAGGAGGCCTGTGATAACACCGGTGTGCCGTGATGTCATCCAGTCTAAGTGTTGTAGTGCTTAGTAGTGGTATAGTGTTCAACACGCGCCACACAGTGAACCACATAGTGTTACTTTCCTACAGTGCACTAAACAGTGCCCCACACAGCGCACCACACATTTCACCACATATTGCACCGCACATTGCACCACACAGTGCCACACACAGCGCACCATACATTGCACTATACAGTGTACTCACCATGCGCTGCTTGGGCTTGATGAGGGGTCGGTTCTGGCCGTTCATCTTGTAGTACAGGCCGCAGGCGTTGCACAGGTAGTGACCATTACCGTCGCGTCGCCACAACGGCGTCGACGTGGCGCCGCAGTTGACGCACTCACGGCCTTCTGTTGGTACACCGCATGCGGGAAACTTAGTGAAATATCGAATCAGTATCTTCTTGGGAAAAATTATATATATTCATTCCACTCTATGAACACAATGCATATTACGTTAACCTGATGAGAAACACTGACCTGACTAACATAGTAATCTGATGGGCAACACTGACATGATATAGTCATATATCTTATCAGGTTTTGAGACATTTTGGATAACACTCAGATGGTCAGATACAACCATCAGCCTTCCAACCAGAAAGAGTGATCTCAGTTGAGGTTGTGTTGATTCGAATTGTTTGCTGATATCATCAATCGACTTGTTGATGTTATGAGCAACTAACAATACTAATTGAAGTACTCAAGGCTAATGATCCTTAGCTGACCAACATTGTGTTAATGATTACAGGTGTTATAAGAAACAGGTGCAGCAAGTGAAGCATATAGAGCACATCATGGGAGACTAAGACACGTACAAAGAATATAGCAAATACCAGACAATAAGTATGATTAATGGGTAGGTTAATGGTTAAGTAAAGATGACTGAGGTACAAGGGAGGAAAATCTCGGTGGTTTGGAGGTGTGGTGGAGATGGAATACAAAAAGGGAAAAAGGAGAAGGATTAATGGGCACGGAGGTAAATATGCACACAATAGAAGCGCTTTTAAGGAAATCTGCATATTAGTTTTATATTTATTCCTGCCATCATACCCGAGTAATGTAAAGGGCATACATTCTCTACCTGTTTAATTCGTATTATATTATTTCACGCGTATTATCAGCACCGCATGAGTTACA
Source organism: Homarus americanus (assembly GCF_018991925.1). Classification (NCBI taxonomy): domain Eukaryota; kingdom Metazoa; phylum Arthropoda; class Malacostraca; order Decapoda; family Nephropidae; genus Homarus; species Homarus americanus. Next base: position 703,721 of record NW_024738735.1, on the reverse strand, counting down.
CTAACTATCAGGAATTTAATTCATATTGCAGAATAATTATCTTGGGTTGTGGTGATTTTAGTGTGCCCTCACCATCATGTCGAGAGAGGTATATATGTTACTGTAAAATATTCACTCAAAATTATCTTCACACTTTAAGAATTCATATAGACTTACTGTTTTTTTTTAAGATATATGAGAACCATCTTCGCTACCAGAGTTTAAATTCAATGACTTCTGTAAACACAATATTGTTGATTGTCACATACGTCGTTGTAAACAGCTGCTCGGTCAGAGAGAATCCCGTCCCCATCACACACACTTACCCAAGATTAAAAGATATTACAGTTAGTGTTTACTATCATTAATCTAGTGCTACAGAGTGTTATAGTACCGGTTATAGTTACCACAGGAATCCTTGACAACGCGAGAAAGTTTACGATCATCCGTCCACCAGGGAACATTACCAAGTATGATAGCTGCTAATGATATAAGCCAGATGATGACCAGGTTCTACTGCTGCCCATTAACCTGTCCTCAGGTAACATTAGTTCGTATAGTTACACGTATCAAGACTCATTTTTCCACCCTAATCACACATGAGGTTTTGACAATAACAACAGCCCTCTCTTAGGCAGGACAAGCAAGAAACAAAGTCCAAGTGCACCTGCGTGTCAACCATCATCTTGGGTGGCCGAGAGCAACGCTATACTTGGCGAGAGATGAATCAGAATATGTCGCTCAGAGTGTGTAGGGAGTAATGCTCTCGATCACATACAGTAGCCATAGAACTACCAATAACACCTTGAGAAATAGTAAACAAATCAAGTGAATTAAACTCAACGTGTATGGATTGTTTCTCCTTACGACCATCTGGAGAACAAGATAAACAAACGGTATACAGGTCTTAGGTCTACCCTCTGTATTACTCCTCTCACTCTATCACTCCTGCAGCACCAGCTATATCTCTCACGCCGTCGCTACTTCTACATGTTGAACAAAGTAATAAAACAAACACACACACACACACACCACAATAAAATCCCTAGTTAGCACCACTAGATATAATGGTGTCATTACCAAAAGAACATACATCACACTAACGCAGATGTAATAATGAGTAGTTTACCTCCCTCCCCCACCGCACCCTACCCCTGGACAGCTGGGTGGCGGTGCTGCTTATATTACAGTACAAGTGTGTGAATACATATGTACCTTGAGTGCTAACCTGTCTTATATTGTTGTGACCATGATCTAGATAGTTTTATTGTTTGTCTGGTGTTACAAATGGAAATTAAGTAGTTTTTTATAATATAATTTCCGGAAGGTTGAGAGATATGATACATTACTCTCTCTCTCATAAAAAAATCAAATAAGATAAACATGATCCTATTTTAATGAATATAGTAACAAGAAAATTAGATACAAAAGACACATTAGTAAATAAGGTACTGACAGGTATATGCTGGGCAGGTGAGTGTACCTTGACACGAGGCGCTGCTACTATCAATATTAATCAAGAGTAAGACAACGCCTCCAGTCGCCACTCCTTTGGCTGCCAGAGATAGATTATTAATAGACGTGACAGGCATGGTTGATGTGGTGTAGGTGTGGTTGATGTGGTGTAGGTGTGGGTGATGTGGTAGTTGTGATGTGGGGTGTGGATGATGTGGTGTAGGTGTGGGTGATGTGGTGTAGGTGTGGTTGATGTGGTGTAGGTGTGGGTGATGTGGTAGTTGTGATGTGGGGGTGTGGATGATGTGGTTATGATGTGGTTGTAGAAGATGTGACGGGTGTGGGTCGTGTGATGTTAGCGTATGGGATGTGGTGTAGGTGTGGTTGATGTGTTGCAGGTGTGGGTGATGTGATATAGGTGTGGGTGATGTGGTATAAGTGTGGGTGATGTGGTGTAGGTGTGGGTGATGTGGTGTAGATGTGGGTAATGTGGTGGAGGTGTGGATAATGTGGTGTGGGTGGAGGTGATGTGGTATGGAAGTGGATAATATAGTGGTTGAGATGAGGGGTGTGGGTGGTTGTGGTGGCTGTGATGTGACCTTGTGTGGGTAGTGTAACATATTGTGTGGGTAGTATATCATGTTATGTGGGTAGTGTGGAACAAACTCTCTCCCTGCATTCTATAACTGACGAGGATTTTTACCGTCCTACTTTCGAGCGTAACTACTCCGGCCGATATTTAATCACACACACACACACCGAAAATATCAATTACAGTTCATGATCAGTCCATAATAATGACCAAAAATGACTCCCATACAAAACACGGCAACATCAAACGATTGAAATCAGGGAATAAAACCATAATAAATCGCTTTTAATGGGAAAATAATATATTTAGTGAGTGTGGGTCCGGGTGCAGTGAATTTAAACAGAGATAAGAATTTATTTTAATGGCTGCTGCAGTTTATCATCGGGTAATAATTATTGGAAACTTTAAACGGGACTGGTGGTGGTGGTCGAGAGGAAAATAATGTGTAGGCCTATTCTGTCAGAGGCCTTCAAAATCTTTGTACTTTGATTAAGGTCATTAGTGGGTCATTTAAACGGCCAATTGTTCCCTCTCCCCTCTAATGTTAAATTACGGAGACGAGATCGAATGATAATTTTTTTTTAATGCAGATAATATTTCACGATTAACTTTTCCCCATAATGAATTAAGAAATCTCCCTCTTCCTAACGTGAGGGTCTTCTTAACTGGATTTAATCATATTTAATTAGTAATTATTCTTCCATTACAAGATTCTAATCCAGATAATAATTCCTACTTTTTCTCCCATAAGGAATTAATAAATATACCTTGAAATATAGTGCTCTTCTGTAATACATTAAATCATAATATAATCAGTACTGAATCCTCTATTTAAAACGTGGTAAATATTCCTCGGTGTTATCATTTGGAATATATATAAATCATGACTGAAAATCCCACATTATGTTGGACAGATGGTCAAGCTAAAGAGAGATTTCTATTGGCTGGTGGTTAGTGTAGTGGTGAGTGTAGTTGTTAGTGTAGGTGGTTAGGGTAGGTGGTTAGTGGGATTGGTTTGTGTAAGTGGTTAGTTAAATTGGATAGTGTTAGTGGTTAGTGCAGATGGTGTCAAAGATCCCGTGTGTGTGTGTGTGTGTGTGTGTGTGTGTGTGTGTGTGTGTGTGTGTGTGTGTGTGTGTTTGTTGGCATGTAAACAAGTGAAGAGATCAATAGAGAGATAGCTAAGCTGATAGAAATATAGACAAATAAATAGATAAATAAACAAGTAAGTAAATAGATAGAGAGGTAGATAAATAGATAGACAGGTAGATAAATAGATAGACAGGTAGGTATAGTGGCAGGTAATTATGTAAGTAGATAAACGAAAGGATAGATGGACAATTGGACATGTTGGGTAGGCAGACAGACAGACAGACAGACAGACAGACAGACAGACAATAATTACTGGGGATTGGCTGTTAGTGAGTTACTTCTGAAATACCACGTTTTATCATCACATTCAATATTTCTGTTGCTAATTATAGAAGAGTCGGATTAGTATACGTGCCGGGTTGCTTGATCACGCTAGCAGTTGTAACAATGTTCGTAAAAAAAAAAATTAAAAATGAAGACCAATTATAACGTATCAGCTAGAGACTATCTTACCATGATCCCTAGTTCCCCCACATCAGCTGTTGGGTGTCAGCTTTATCAGTGAAGCATCCCTGTTATCAGCTGACCAAAGGTGGCTCTGTCTACACCTTCAGAATGACACCTCAGCTGATATCTAAGATCCTCTCTGCTTACACCTGTGACTCACTCTCACCTTACTAGAGATAATTCGATCATAAGGGAGTGTCGTCTTGGTGTGATAATTAGGTATTATGGTGAACGGGGAGACAGGTGTGTGTGTGTGTGTGTGTGTGTGTGTGTGTGTGTGTGTGTGTGGTCGTGGGGACGGATGCTGTACTTGGATTAATGTAAATAAGTGCGAACATGAACGGTGGACGTGTGGATGAGAATAAATGCAATAATGATATGCGTGTGTGTAGGTGTGTGCACTGACTGACGATGTACAGGCGTGTAAGTGTGTGCACTGACTGACGATATACATACAGTATATGCAGACTTGTGCACTGATGGTAAAGATATGTGTTGAAGAAGGCTGCTCTGACTGTGTGTGCGTGTGTGCGTGTGTGCGTGTGTGTGTGTGTGTGTTGACGGTGTAAGGTTGTGTGGCTGTGTTTGTGTGGGCGGTCATATAATGCATAAACATCGATACATTCACATGGTCTCCGTCGTGGATTCTCTCTATATAACTTTATATGAATTAACATACAAACTCCTGTGTAACATTGGGTGGACTCTCGGGTCAACGTATGGAGGAGGAGGTGGTGGAGGTGGTGGACCGGGTGAGGGTGGCAGTGGGCGTGGCGGAATATATCATGTGTCACTAATTAGCTGAGGTGATCTGGACAAACGTAGATAACGTCTTGTTTTTACCGCGTGGTGTGAGTGTAGGTTGGCCGCTCCTCGCCTCTCGGACTTTGTCAATAACATTTAATTAGTTCCTGCAACATGAATTTGTGGGCGTGTGTGTGTGTGGGATTGTGGTTTTGTGGGGGTCGCCTCGGTGTGTTTCATTGTGGGGGTGATTGTCGTTTTGTGGGGGTCGCCTGGGCGTGTTTCATTGTTTGTGGGGAATGATTGTGGTTTGTTGTGGTACTGTTAATGTCTGTTCTTGAGCATCTACGCATGTCTGAGTCGCTGTGTATGACTGTGTCGCTCAGCAGGTGTGTTAACGAGCTGGTAACATAGAGGGCGTGTACAGTATATGATGTTGCTCTCAAAAAAATTCTGGCAAGTTGGGGTGCGATCGAACTTGCAGGCATGTGGGCGTGCGGTGAAACTTGCTGACGTGTGTTTGTGCGTGGGCGTGGGGGTCGAAGAATCAAGAGTGTGTATGCGTGTGTGTGTGTGTATGTGGGCGTCGGGTCAAAATTGCAGGCAGGTGTGTGTGTGTGTGTGTGTGTGTGTGTGTGTGTGTGTGTGTGTGTGTGTGTATGAGTATGAGAATGAACATGTAACTTTGTGTTTGTGTTTAGGTATCTGTGTGTGTGCGTGTGTGTGTGTGTGTGTGTGTGTGTGTGTGTGTGTGTGTGTGTGTGTGTGTGTGTGTGTGTGTGTGTGCGCGCATCTGAGGGAGTCACAGAGGAGTGGGGGCTGTCTTGGGTATTAGATGAAGTCGATTAACAGGAGATAAGAAGGGCGTGGGGCTTCTAATTTGCCCTTTTCTGTAGAACTGGACTGTCACTAAGACACAGGTAGATGGCGACTTGCGATTTTCCTCACATTTTAGGCAAACTGTCACTGATAACAAGATAGTTTTTTTTTTTTGGCATATTCTAACTCATTCTGTTTTTTACATACTTTTTTTTTGTAATCTGTCTGTCTGTTGTTGTTGTTTTGTCTTGTACATGTAATTCGCTTAACAATACTACATACCTTAATAACTTATCCTGTGTTCATATCTGTATCCTAAAATTAGAGTTGTTTATTATCATTAATATTATTATTAAAAAATGCTATTATCATTATTATTATTTTTTGTCTCATTCTCATTCATTCTCTGATTATTGAGAGTCTTTTCGGAGTCTATTTGGTGTCGTTGGTTGAATGAGTCACTTAAATGAGTTCCCACGTCATTAATTAGAAGTAAAAATAGACTCACAAATCACTGAAAATCCGAGAACCAGGACACAGCCATCACCTCGAAGTCTCTAAAGTTTATACAATTTCTCTCCTACTCACTCTACCTACGAGACAGAGATGGCATGCAAAACACACCGAGACTCTACCGTAACTAGATTCATTGTCTTCTCCCCCAATTAAGAGAAGAAAAAAAAATCGTAAGTAACTTTGAGAATTTGTATCGGTGGGTTCACTCTCGCCAGGTAACGGCCAGAAGATTACCTGTTGAATGTAAAACGAGTCAGAGATTAATTAACCTTTATCGATCAGGTTGTACTTTGTGACGGGACCAGAGGAGAAAATCATCAATTAAGTAGTTCAAGAGAGATTACGAACAAGACGACGAAACTGCCCTGTTTTATTGGATTACGTACATCACAGTAAAACCTTTATTTAACGGACAATATGGAAAGGAAAGCCCGTTATATCAAGGTTTTGTCAGATATAAAACTTCCATCTAACCAACTACATAGAGAAAAAAATCCGTTATATCAAGCGTCCACTAGATATGAAACAACCCATCTTACGGATTATAGGAATACAAAAGTCCTTTATATGGAGGTATTACTGTAGATAAGAACGAACAAGCACCTCCCCTTCATCAGTCACCACAAGGTATAGTGTTATTATGGTGACCAAACTAATGGAAGGTAACAATTAGCACACTGCTCATTGGACCTTATACCCTGAGGTGAACTGCCAAGATTTATCAAACATTGGCTCTCGAGGTCTTTGTCCAAGGTATAACTCACCTGTCAGGGGTAATTAACAACCATTCACTGGATCCTAGTCTTAGTTTGTGTCATATTGTGGGGTCTTATTTGTCTTTAATTCTGCCCAAGAGTGTATAGGCGTGGAGGAACATATTGGTTTATGTACGTAAAAGTGTGTTCCAGGTATTGGTTTATGTGCGTAAGAGTGTGTTCTAGGTATTGGTTTATGTACGTAAGAGTGTGTTCCAGGTATTGGTTTATGTGCATAAGAATGTGTTCCAGGTATTGGTTTATGTGCGTAAGTGTGTGTTCCAGGTATTGGTTTATGTGCATAAGAATGTGTTCCAGGTATTGGCTTATGTGCGTAAGAGTGTGTTCTAGGTATTGGTTTATGTACGTAAGAGTGTGTTCCAGGTATTGGTTTATGTACGTAAGAGTGTGTTCCAGGTATTGGTTTATGTGCATAAGAATGTGGAGGTATCTTTTATCGGTCACACTTACATTCTTAATTTAATTGACACTTCCCCCAACACCCCCCCCCCTCCTTTCTTCCCTTCTTCAACACTCTCTTTCCCTTTCCCCAATATCCTCTCCCTCTCCTCCAACATCCTCTCCCTTCTCCTCCAACTCCCCCCCTCCTCCCAACATTCTCCCTTTCTCCCTCTTCACCACCAGACTTTATCTAATCTAATTCAAATTATCCTTATTACACTTTTCCCCCATCAAACATCCCCCCACCACCATTCCCCCACCACCATTCCCCCACCATTACCTTGATAACAGCTATCTGCCTAAGTCCTTAGCTGATAATACACTCGTCAGGTGACACGTACAGGTAAACAGGTGATTATTTATGTTCGTTGTTTACTTACAGGAAATTGAGGAATTAGAAAATTAGATCCTTGGCCGAGATTTAAAGGGCACGATGGCTTAAAAGGGTCAGGCTTTTGTTTTGCACTATTGACATGTAACATTAATGAGCTGCTGAATGGCTGTCGACCTTGTGCAGGTTCATATTTGGGTGTGTGTGTGTGTGTGTGTGTGTGTGTGTGTGTGTGTGTGTGTGTGTGTGTGTGTGTGTGTGTACAGGTTTCCATTACGAGGAGACTAACCAGGTGTATTACAATCATCATAATAAACAACACATTAAGACTATTTACTTTATGGTAATTATGTAAACATTCGTAAAATTCTTGGAAGCTTCCTCGACCAGACTCTTAGTGACGGTGTCCTTGACCTTCGACACGCACACATACACACGTACACAGAACTCAAACAGATATATACTCTCATACATATACATAAACACACACGTATACTCATTACTCAAGCACATACTAATTGATCTTTCCAAAAATGTAAGATTAGTTGTGTTTACATGTTTCCAGCTCATGTTGTAGATAGAGAAATAGAAAGACACACACACACACAGACTGACACGACAATAATATTCCTTCATTAAAACAACTTAAAGGGTAAAACTCATTCATTTTCTTCTGATAAATATTTTGACTTTTATCTTCCCTGCTGTTGTTGTTCTCGGTCTCCCACATCATATCATCAGTACAAAAAAGTAGAGTCAAATAATCTTTAAAAGTCAGAACGCTCAGGTAATTACCCAATACCGGTACAATTTAATTAACTAATACGCCATTTCCTCTCCACCGACAACCACTATTATCATTCTTATCATCCGTTTATGGTGCCTAATTATTGTAATATCTCCTCTAGCCCCCACCCACCTGTCAAATCTCCCGTCCATCCACTAATCAAACCTCTTCATCAGGCAACACAAATTTCCTTCAACAAGTGTGGCGCCAAGGAGGGCTGGAGGCACCCGCTGCCAGAGGTACCAACTCCACTGTTTACCCACGAGTGCCAACCTCCCATAGCTAAAATATTCACTCATCGGGAGTTTGTACGACACCTACCAAGTTGTCACGATAACTTCTTAGGTTGTTTAGAAATAATTGGTCTTGTTGTTTAGTTCCATGGTTCAGCTTCTACGATTATGAAGAATGTGATGTATAATAAGCGTTCATTTACTCAGTGAACAACTTTCAGGAAAACCCGCTGCTAATTATTGAAATGTATGAAGCTACTGACTCCTTTCATGGCATTGCCTGTAGACATTCAATAGATTTATAGGTTTAAGATGTCCTAAAAGGCAGCGATCTTAGGGTTACCATAAGATAAACCTCACCATGATCTCTTAAAACAACATACCAAAAACCCCTCATCTTCACCACAAAATTTGAAGACTCGTGTTTTACAATCATTCAGACCTTCACAGCCAGTACCACCAGGCCTGATAATGGGAGAAGCGAGACACAGTAGTAGTGGTGGTAGTAGTAGTAGTAGTGGAGGAGGAGGGTGTGCGGGAGGCGGGTGTCTGGTACCACTGTCTGGGCATCTCTGGCGCCAGATGGAGCGGAGATAACCAGCTGATAATCGGCCATTTACATAATCAGATGAGCGGACGATTGGACTGGGGGAGGTGGTGGCCTGGTCATTCTACTTGTTGATGATCATTAATGATGGTTTTGTCTTCATCTCTCTTGCTTTTGTGCTTGTTTGTTTGTTTGTTTTGGTTTTTGCTTATGGGTTCATGTCCGCTGGGCGTGTTTTAGTCTTGTTTTGGTTATGTAAACATTTTTTTTTGGTTTCAATTAGTGATGTTTTTGTTTGTGATTTTGTCTCTACAGTGTTTTTTTTCTCTTCGAAATTTGTATTATATATTTATTTTTTTTAACTTACACTGGTTATGTTTTTTTTGTTATTTTTAGGCGTTTTTTTTTTCTTTTCGATTTACTTTGATTTATTTCTTGATTTTTATAAATTACGCGCGCGCGCGCGCGCGTGTGTGTGTGTGTGTGTGTGTGTGTGTGTGTGTGTGTGTGTGTGTCACCTGTCACTTTACCTGCTCTATCACCGTAACCAATCCCAGGTATGACGCAGAATATTCAAGCCTTAGTGCCTCCTGGGCTCAGTGTCAGGTGTTCTCTCGTCTGTGTTATACACCCAGGTAATTTAATTAACCTGTCGCGACTGAAACTCAGAAACACATGTTGCACGCAGCCAACATGTAAGGGCGTGAGTCAGTCAGCTTCTGAGTCAGTGGGTTAATGAGTGACTCACTGTGACCACTGCCACGTTAGTCACCCCGTTAAGTGAATCATTCCTCGCTTTATTATTGTTATTCCTAATGATTTCTCTTTTACTCGTGTGGGATTATGTCGTTTTTACTTCAGTTATACATTATTATTATCATTTATGTGTGTAATTATGGTTTCATCTATTTATTATTTACTAAGTACAATTATGCCTTGAATGTAATGTGTATATAGTAAATAAAATGCGAATATATTATGGCTGGAGGCGACAGACATACAGTAAGCTTCAGGAGTTCTAAAATCAAGAACAACTGACTATAATCAGTATTAGAGGCTATAATCGAATCATAAGGGATGTAATCGAGAGCTAGAGGCTGTAATCGATTAATAGAAGCTGTAATCAAGTACTGGAAGCTGTACTAAAAGAACAACTGTCTTTAATCAAGTACTAGACGGCTGTAACCAAGTACTAGACGGGTATAATTAAGCGCTTGGACCCCATAATAAACTTACAGATGTGATGCCCAGTATATCTCCCGAGTATATTTAATGGCGCTAAGTATACCCCTGCAGATAGATTTATACATATACCATTTTATTGTGGCACTGTACAAAGAGTTGGTCTGTGTTCGAGGCCTGTGAGTCACGCGGTTCACGAGGACGTTCAAAAGAAACTCATTCACAATTTTATATAACAGAGATTTATGTAAGATGAGATTAAGGCTTTAGTGTATATGATTGTAAAAAAAGGTTCTCTGGTGATTATCTGTCTGTCTGTCTGTCTGTCTGTCTGTCTGTCTGTTGTTGCTTCTATAACTCCCTATTCCCCTATTCGGCATTATCTATTTACCAGTATCCTCTTTACCACATTTTCTATAGGATATCACCGTTCTGTGTAATTCTGAGTTCTGTTCAGTGTTCATTTCTGTGGTGGTGATGTGGAGGCTCTATAATGATGTAACAGGAGTCCCTTAGCTCGTCCATACTTGTAATTACTGTAACCAACATGTAATATATGTTGTTTTTTATGCATAGAGACGATTAGGGCTGATCAGAGCTCATGGTAGTGTTAGATCAGTGTTAATACAAAATATTATCTCAGTATTTCATAAAGTTGAGAGTATCCTGGTTCACGAGACAGTGAATTCACATAACTTGGCTGACAGTATCGACAGCTGGCACCCGTAGACAAGAGATTGGCACTTGATGGCTGGGGAGTGCCAATTAGTGCAGTAGTGCCAAGGTCAGGTGACTCCCTGATCTGTATCCAGCTTTAGACTAAAGCTGGCACCATAAAGGAGCGCCAGTGAAGGCAAGAGATGGGTGGTGAACGTTCGTCTAACGTACTGTAGCTACATGAAGTGGTGGCTACTCGTGCTGAAGCTGTACTGTACTGAGCTCAGAGTTCACTCCTAGAGGTGACACCTACTGTCGGGGATGTACGCGAGCCAGTGGTGAGGAGAATAAGTAAATAATCCGCTATTAAACAGAAAAGTGGTGAGCAGACAGACAGACATCCAGATAGACAGATAGACAGTAAATGTTAACGTGAAAACTGCCAACGAACACTGCTAAATTAAAAGGCAGAATTTATTTCTTCAACGATAAATTATGATGAATTATAATTCGATTAATGAATGAAATGTTGGATCAGAACGAGTTAAGAAAACATTTTGAATCTACCGAGACGGTCAGCCCCCGGTGAGTGTGCTGCCGGAGACGTTTATAATACAGCACAGTACTGTATATATTTAAAGCATTGGGGTTAACTGAGACACGTGAGATAAATTACAAATAGTAGCCAAAAGGTGTTTATCTGACAATAAATCACATGGTAACACACACAACATATTTGATAGGATATGGTAGAGGTGTTGAGGCAAACTGTTTCAGGTGTTGCTGTGAGTGATCAGTATGTCAGGTGCTAAGTCACGCAGGTGTAGCGAGAAGTGCTAACATTTTTAAATACATCAGCAAGTGCAAGAGGACCCAGGTGAAATTGCAGTGCTTAGGATTTTAGAAATAGCGTTTATGTGCTAGATGCCGTGGATATAGCAGGAGAGGTTGAATCCCTCAACATGTACTGGTGAGTGCTAAGAGATTTGAAATGTAGCAGTTTATGCTGCACACACTAATATAGTGTTGTCGGACGGTGAGATTATGCATGTTGTGAGCTGCAGCTTACTAGAGGTTAGCACTTAGCAATTAGCGAGAAGAGAGTGATGAGTGGGAGGCAGTCAACGCTGTGCCTCGTCTTACCGGCGCTGGCCTTGGCTTTTGCTTTGCTCTTGGAGGCGGAGATGGAGGGAGCGTGGCCAGGAGTTTGGGTGTCCGGAGGGGTGGGGTAGTAGGCGTCTTCGTGGGCGGGAAGGTAGGCGTCGTAGGCAGCGTAGGAGTCTGGGTGAAGGATCTCTGTGGGTGGTGGTGGAAGGGGGTTGTGGGCGTGAAGGAGGGACGGGGGTTGAGAGGAGAGGAGTAAGGGGTCAGAGAGGGCGTACTCGTCGCTACCTTCACGTTTGGAGGTACCCATGACGGGCAGGAGGGCCGGGGGTGACTTCAGCTCAGCCATGGACATCTCTAGGCCTTGCTGGTGGGCGTGATGAGTTGCCGTTGACGTGACCACACTATTATAGTCGTGGGCGGCCACCGTCATACCTACGGTATCAGGGGTGGCGTCTTTGGGTGGCGTTGGCGGGAATGTAAATAGGTGAGTGTGATGCAGGGGCGCGGTGGGTGGTTGGCGAGAGGTGAGAGGAGGCACCCATGACGTGGACGGCGTGTGTGCCATACCCATGCCTCGGGAGTGCTCCGGGAACCAAGCCGCGTGGAGGGGCGTGGGGTAATGAGGGCGGACGGGGCTGCCTCCCACGCGACCTGCAACACAAAAAGAAACAAGACATTAGTGACGTCATCCAGATTTCCCGGCAATTTTTAATGACGTGTTAGTTACCTGGGAATTTAAGTAGGGAAAAAAAATAGCATCACAAAAAACTATCCACGAAACTATTATTTTCGTCCCGATTAACATTAAGATCTCCCACACTTGAAAGGTGAGTGTGCAGCATGGTACCAGAACGACAGAGACAAAAAAGGAGAGATAAATAGGGAGAAAGTGAGAGAGAGAACACCCCAAATTCCTCACAATTCTATCCATTAATTATAACAGGAAGCTCCCTAATAAATTCTCTCAATGTTTTCCTTGCCTCGGTATTTTGACGATATCCCGGGGCCACTAAGACAAGATGGATGACAACAATAAACCCGACAGAGACAACGTTAACATAAACCACATAAACATTCCATTAAGGAGGAAATACCGAGACTTTACGAGGTGATGAGATGAACCTTCACCTCACACAAGGAAATGCCTCACATCCCCCTCATGCTTGAGAATGAGGAAGAAGGAGTAACTTGAGACAGTGTTATGAGATTTAATTTCCTCACTTGATCCTCACGTTTCAGTATTACGAGGACCTAAGTTACTGCTATTAGGAGAATCTAAACTAATATCGGATAATAAGTAAAAAAAATATGATAATTCGAAGGAAATATAATAAATGATAAGATATATATATATATATATATATATAGTAAAAGAGAAATATGAAAAAAATTACTGTAATAATTAAGGGCATTGTAGTTGTTTATGAAGAATGGTAAATTAATTTATAAACTTTAAATGATTCGTTTAGAGAGTTGTGTGTTATTGTGTGTGTGTGTGTGTGTGTGTGTGTGTGTGTGTGTGTGTGTGTGTGTGTGTGTTTTGTGTGTGTGTGTGTGTGTGTTGTGTGTGTGTGTGTGTGTGTGTGTGTGTGTGTGTGTGTGTGTGTGTGTGTGTGTATTGTTATTGTTATTATTGTGTGTGTTGCTATTGTGTGTGTGTGTGTGTGTGTGTGTGTGTGTAGTATTATTATTATTATTATTATTATTATTATTATTATTATTATTATTATTATTATTATTATTATTATTATTATTATTATTATTATTATTATTATTATTATTATTATTATTATTATTATTATTATTATTATTATTATTATTATTATTATTATTATTATTATTATTATTATTATTATTATTATTATTATTATTATTATTATTATTATTATTATTATTATTATTATTATAAGCCATACACATACTAAATTAATTAAACTCGCATTTCATCCGTCCCCCCAAAAAAGATAAAATTTACATAATAAAAAATAAAAAAAATGCAAAACCCTTCTCTGATATCATGAATAATCGCCTCTCACAACACCTAATGAATGACACCACAACGAGGCCGATGAATGACAGGGTAGGGAAGGTAAATAAACAAATTCATGAATAAGTGCAATGAATAATTCAGATTAGGGCAAGAAGGGGGAGGAAGGGGCGTGGGGGAGGAGGAGGAAGGAAATAGGAGAGGAGGGAGGGAATATGAGAGAAGGAAGGAGGAATATGGGAGGAGGAGGAAGGAAAGAGGGAATAAGAGAGGAGAAAAGAAGAAGGGAATAGGAAAGGAGGAGGAAGAAGAGAAAAGAGGGGGGATAGTGGTGATGTAGAGAAGGAAGGAAGAAAAAGTTAGTGATGGGAGGAAAAGGAGGGGAAGGAGGGAGAGGGGAAAAGGTGGACTTTATAAAGTAACATGCAAAGTCATCTTCAGACAACATTAGGCTTGGACATTTCCTCACTCCTTCCCCTCTCCTCCCTCCCCTCCTGCCCGGTATCGCTCGACCACCACCACCACCGATGTCACTCACCGATATCACACACCGATATCACTCACCTCGTCTACTTTTTCTTCCCGATAACTCCTAATCTCATCCACTTTTGTTCAATAATATCGCTAAACTTGTTCCACCAACACGTCGATTTCATTAACCTATCTATAGTCTCCACCCCCCCCTCCCCCCTCCCTCAATGTACCGATATCGCTAACTTTGTCGTCCACTTACACTCACTGATATCGCTTTGGGTGCGATCTATTCTATCTCATCGCTCTCTTCCTGTCATCACTAATAGCGTTTTGATTGTGTGGTTGACAGCGCTTATGACAATGGTTAATATATATATATACTGTACTTTAGACTCACTTAGACACACAAATCAGTTAGTTGTCGTCTCTTGAAGATATAAACTGCGGGTAATAACTAAAACAAAGCAAGTATGTGTAGTAATGGACCGATAGCCTTTACTTAAATACATCTTATAAACAATTCACTTAAAACACTTTTCTCTGCCAAGAATTCACTTAAAAAGAAAAAAAAAACCGGAAAGGGACACTTTAAGTTATGCCAACAACGCTGTGTCGAACCTCTGCTCAACCAGTTAGTTTAAAATCTTCCTTCCCATCTCTTCCATCATTTCTCTTCCATCACTTATAATTCCGCCTCTTCCAATTCCTTATCCCTTGGCGTTTACGATCGCTTAAATCGCTTATACTTCGGCACGACCCATCGCTTATATCACTTATACACCGACGGGCAGATGGACGATAGGCTGAATGGGATTGAACTCTACATAACGTGTACGCTAACGACTACACACTACTCAACCTGACGCAAAGGTTCTTAGATCCAATCGACCGTAACATATGTATATAGAACTTATCGCCTGGAATCCAAGAACTGGCTCTTTTGTAGCGCTTTATCTATTAACACTCTATACACACACACACACACACGCACACACACACACACACACACACACACACACACACACGCACACACACACACACAGTTGCGAGTGGCTGGATCATCTCTATGCTAAAATATGATCAAGTGATAGCCGGTGTAGACCCTTAAAAATAAACAAAAAATTTATATACTGTTTAGTGAAGGAGAAAGAGTATCGAATGTTTCCGATTGTTGAAGTACACAGATGAATAAATTACCATCTTAAGGAAGCCTATTTTGCCTCGTCTCATTTGCATACTAAGACAAGGTGGAGTTGTTGTCTCAATTTTCACCCTCGATGAGATAAAGGTTACCTGTGTATTCAGCCAGATGTAGATATCATATTTTTTTACAAATTATATACAAAAACGACATGAGAATCAAGATGGTTGCCGTTCGTACGCTTAAAATCCAGCATCCGGATTCACAGAGAATTTTTCACGTAAATATTTTCCTTTAAATGCTAAGAAATATACATATAATATCAATATGGTTTTGATGTTATTACTGGGTCGTATTTTATATCCTAAGTCAACCAATAAGACTCGTATTTACAGATCAAGTTTCAAGAAAATTTATCCTACGAAGCATTGAGAATCTTGAACGAGTAGGAGGCTTAATACTTTATTTTCTTATTGTATCGTATTTCTTCTTACTTAGTTGTATTGTTTTATTTGGCATTTTTATTTAATTTTGTTCTAATCATTTATTTTTATTGTATTTTCTTTGTATTTTTGTCGTATTTCTTTATTCTGTGTTTTTATCTTGTTTTAATTTATGTTTTTTGCTTATTTACTTACTTTTTAATTTTCTTATTTTAGGAATTTTCGTATCGTTTAATTTTTTCTTATTTTTTAGCAATCACAACACACACACACACACACACACACACACACACACACACACACACACACACACACACACACACACACACACACTTATAGACTCAAGACAACACATTTTCTCAGCTAATAGAATCCATAGAATCACATATTGTCGGGTGGACTGGTTTGACCACTTACCAATACAGGAGGAGTAGTGGCTGTTACATATTCCAGACCTGTTTTGCACCACTAACACCACCACTACTAACACCACTACCCTCCCCCCTCCTCTCCCCACCGCACCACTACCACCTTTTCCACCCTCATATCCAATACCATTATCATCATTATTATTAATACCATTGATACCACTTATACTACCACTAGCACTATCATCCTAACTACCATTACGACAAATACAATCATTACCACCACCACATATTACCACCATCATTACTATCACCACAAATGCCATTATCGTTATCCCCAACACTACCACTATACCATTACCACACCAACCAGCATCTCTATCACTATCACCAACACCACCACCACCAACACAATCAATCCCCCACCACTAACTTCACCACCAACCACTGTATCACCATCATTCCAACTATTACCACTAATACCATCCCTACCAACCATATCACTGCCATCACCATCATTACCTCCACTGCCACCATCATCACTACCACCATTACCACCATCACCAACATCACGACACAGGCAAGCAAAATGGCAGAATGACAGACACACAGACATACGTGAAGACAGCTAGACAGCCTGAGATACAAAGGAGAGGAAGACAGACAGACAGAATGACTCACAGAATGGCAGGCAAGAGAGAGAGACAGAGAGAGAGAGAGAGAGAGAGAGAGAGATTGTTTTTCATTAGTTGTACTTCTCTATCAGCATTGCCCCTGGGTATCGGAGCCTCAGTGTAGGGGAGGTACACCCTCTCGATAATGATAATTTAGATGGTGTCACTTACAGGTGATGGTGGTACCCTCTCTAGACGCACGGTGCCCCTTGGAATTCTTGATAGTACCCCTCTAAATGGTGACCCTTGGTAATAAATGGTTACTTTTAATGGCTGACGGTGCCTTTGGAATGTCCCTGGTTAGGAGGCGCCCTTGGCCGGCACCACCCACGCCCACACTGACGGGGGCCGACGGAGGGAAAGTGAGGTGACTGGCAGTTCTCTCTGTCTCCTTCCTGCTGCTCTTTCCTCGTCTCCTCTCCCCTCCTATCCCCGATCCCCTCCCCTCCCCATCCCCCTATTAGAACTCCTCCTACCCATCTTACATACTCTCATACCTCCTCTTATAGTCCTCATGCACTTCCTATCCCCTCACTCCTCCAATCCCTTTCAGACTTTCTTTTATCCCCTTCATATCCCTCCTATACCCCCTTACACCCCTCCTATCCCTCCCATACTTCCTTCTATCCCTCTCACACTTCCTCCTGTCCCCCTCATACTGCCTCTTATCCCCCCTCACACACCACCTACAACCCCCTCACACTTCCTACTGCCCCTCATGCTTCCTCCTATCCCCCCCTCACACCTCCTCCTAGCCCGCTCATGCCCTAACCAGACAACCTTGTTAGCCACAAGTTGCTCGCGCTGGCCCTAATAAGGTCGCCCCACCCTGCAACCCACCGCTGGACCTCAACCTGTGTCACAAGGTCAAAAACTCGGGGGTCTTCATGGTCAACAGAGACGGACCCACAGAGACGCTCGGGCTACGTGGGAGGCTGCTGTGTTGACTGAACCGCCCACCCGCCCGTCCTCCCATTTACCGCTGTGGGTGAGGTACTGCGAGAGTGTTTTGTTTCCGTGGTGTCCTAGCATTATGGTAGTCTTGTGGGTTTTTTTTAAGGTATTGGGAATTATTTACATTTAGGCATTTGCATAATTTATGTGGAGGTTATGCTGGTGTTTTGTGATGGTGTATTTCTGGGTTTTTTTGTTTTTTTTGCAACTGGAGCATTTTTTTTAGAATACATGGCATTACATAGGAATTTCTGAGACTCAGGTGTTTATCCCTTATGTGTCACCCAGGTAACTAAATGTGTAAACAAGACCATTATTACGTATACCTGATATCGACGTAAAATGAAAAAATTTTTTATCTGTGTTTAAAATGTTTATTCTTCCCCACTATCACCATTAATTGATGAAATGCTTAATTATTCCATTGATTAACAACACTTACAATAAATTTTCTGATCTTAAAACAAAAGAATAACTGAATCGTCTGGTTTGTCTACACTTCACTATCAGAATCCCTTAATATTACATGACATCTGTTATATGCTCTTATCGCTCCCTTAGTCACTTAGTGCAAATCATCAATTCATTCCTTCCTTGCCTAAAACCTAATGGTACCTGCTTGGTTTTATAATGCCCCTTAAGCGGTTGATCACTATACCTTACACCTGCGATACAAAAGGATTATTTCCTCCTTCTATTCCTGTTATTGTTTACCTTGTCAGTGTGGAGGTGAGATAATTATCAAACCCTCTCACTATCCTCTCGTTTTTGATGAGGTACTTGTCTCTACCCTCACACGTCATGGTGAGGTACTTCTGTCAAGCCTCACACGTCGTGGTAAGATACTTCTCCTAGCCTCACACGTCATGGTGAGGTATTCTCTCTAGCCTCACACGTCATGATGGGGTATTCTCTCTAGCCTCACACGTCATGAACTTACGTCACGGTTAAGTGAGGCAACATAAGTCTCTACGAGGGAAATAAAATCTTTCCAGACGATGGGATAATCAGCTGGCGATCTAATCTTATCACTGCTCCACATCACAGCTCCTCCAAACTCGTCCTCAAGGTCCAACATCTTATCTCGTTACTATATGAAACTCACTCTTACCTCCTTTTACTCCTATAAACCTCCAGCGCTGTCTTGTCCCTAACACATATAGCCTTTACATACACATTCTGCTCTTTCGTCATCAGATAATTTTATTTTATTTTTTCTTCTTTTTTTCCCCTATAGAAAAAAATATACAGGTTAACTATATCCAGATGGTGAAAAAGTAACGATATAGATCATTTATTTTTTGGTAGAGTACTAAAGGAAATATATTGTTTTGATTCTTGTCGTGGAAACAGGAAGTGGATCGGTACAGCACAAGACTGGTTGAGAGCTTGACAAGTTAATTTGGAGAAGAAAATATATCTGAAGGGATGAGAGGAAAAAAATGAGCAGCTTTTTCTTATATCAAGGTGTAGTTTTTAGGGTGGATGGAGGGTGGTGGTGTTGGGTGGTGGTGTTGGGTGGTGGTGGTGTTGGGTGAGATGTGGGTGGTGTGGTGTGGTGGTGGATGGGTTTGAGTGATTGGGTGGAGTGTGAGTGGATAGTAGGGTTCTTAGTCGCGTAATGTGGGTGTGAGTGATGGGTGGAGGCTGTGTGGATGGGTGGAAGTGGTGTGGGTGGTGAAGGTTGCCTGGGTGGTGAAGGTTGTGTGGATGAGTAGAGGTTATGTGGGTGGTGGTTGTGTGGATGGTAAAGGTGGTGGTGTGGGTGGTGATAGCGATGTAAGTGTATTGTAAGGGTGTAAGTGGGTGTCAAGGGTGGGAGTGGGTGGTAGGAATGTGTATGGGATGTGAGTACTAACTGAGGGTGTGGGTGATGGGGGTGGGTATGGGTTAGAGGTGGTGGAGGACAACGTGTTTGTTGATATGGGCATCCAATTGTGGTAAGGGAGGCGCTCAACGATGGTGGTAGTAGTGGTAGTTGAGATAGTTGTAGCAACAGGAAGTGTAAATAATAGTAGTAGTTACGTGATAGTCGTGGAAGTAGTTAAGATTGTACAGAGAGAGAGAGAGTGAGAGTGAGAGTGAGAGAGTACCGCCCCCCCCCCCTTCATAAACCCACAATTTGGCATTTTTATTTAATCCTTAAAATCATTATAACTTTTGTACTAAATTAGAAACGTCCAAACAAAAACATTGAAGACTTATAGTGGTACAATAACACTGAGTTTGTGAATATGGAGGGACCACTTATAGTGGTACAATAACACTGAGTTTGTGAATATGGAGGGACCATAAGTGGGTGTGTGTGTGTGTGTGTGTGTGTGTGTGTGTGTGTGTGTGTGTGTGTGTGTCTCTGTCTGTCTATCTGTCCTATGTATCCATCTGTGTATGTGTGTGTGTGTGTGTGTGTCTATGAACCTGTTTTATATGCATCTGTAGTACACGCACGCGCGAGGTAAGTTGGGAAACAGAGAGAGAGGGAGGAGGAAGGGGGGGGTGGAGGGTAGGTGGGAGGGGAAGGAGGGTGAGGTAGGAATGGTGGGGGAAGGTCTTATCTGCATCGAGAGGGGAAAAGGAGGGGAACAGAGGGAAAATGAATGATAAGAGGGGAAGAACTGAACATGTTTAGAAATAAAGGGAAAGAAGGGAAGGGAGGAAGGGAGGGGAAAATTGGAGGGGGAAAGGAGGGAGGGAAAGTGGCTGTCAAAGAGGGAATAATTAAACAGGTGAAGACTAGGAAGCATATGCGAACGAAGGAGACAGAGTAATGAGTGAACATCAAACAGGTTATGAAAGAGTAAATAAAGAAGGAATAGACAGAAAATAAACACACACACACACACACACACACACACACACACACACACACACACACACACACATACACACACACGAGAGAGAGAATTCAACATTTCGTAAATTAGGATTTTGAGAAGAAAAAAAATATGCAACACGGGATAACAGAAAACGGAAGAGAGAGAAACACAAAAAAATATACAAGAAGAGGGAAGAATTTAAAGGTAAAGAATAAACTAAAGAATAAAACACGGAAGGAAGAACCGAGGAAGCGAATAGAGGAAAAACAGGATATGGAGGAGGGGAGAAGTGAGAGATAGGGATACGAGGGAGGAAGAAGAATGAGGGAATAGGGGGAAATGGATAACTGTGAGAATAACTCCCAGTACACCAGACTCGACAGGAAATAAAGAGGAAACGGTACGATAAAAGAGAGAGAGAGAGAGGAATAAAACACAAGAATGAAGAATTATTAGTCATAAAAGGTGACCAAATAATATCATATACCCATAAGAATAAGCCTATAATTGTCGCTTTGCTAAAAATCTATCCATAGTCCGTAATTACTCCTTTTACATACTATCGTCCGTTGTGTGTGTCCGTATTATCGTATCCGGTCCGTGTTAATACGTAAATTGGTCCCCTGTTCTTGCATATATAGACAGCAGGTATACATTAACAGACACTAAATGTATACCATTCAATAAACTAAATACATCCATCTATTTGTATACATATGAGGAGTTATTTAAGTAATGAAAAAAATAGAAAATAGCATAAAAGTGATAAATGAATAAGTATAACGATGAAAAAGGGAGAGGAGAGATGGGAAGGAATACGGAAAGGGATTATACACATAAGATGAATGGAGAAAGGGTAGTGTATACGTGTGTGTGTGTGTGAGTGTGTGTCTGTGTGTGTGTGTGTGTGTGTGTGTGTGTGTGTGTGTGTGTGTGTGTGTGTGTGTGTGCATACGGTATTATATTCAGCGCGAGAATACATGTAAACGTTTGTGTTTACATATATGCATGCCTGTGTATGTACATATGTATAAGGATGCTTGTCTGTACGTAATGTTATGTGTATGTGTGCGTGTGTCCGTTCGTGTATAAGTACGGTTGTTTACATATACGCATGGATGTGTATCACTGTATCTATGCATACATATATGAATGTGTGTGTGTGTGTGTGTGTGTGTGTGTGTGTGTGTGTGTGTGTGTGTGTGTGTGTGTGTGTGTGTGTGTGTGTGTGTGTGTGTGTTTAGGCAGGCTTGGGGAGGCGGACTAACAATGAAAGACCTTATCTGAACTGCCATCACGAGAGAGAGAGAGACCAATGAATACGACGAGAGAAAATACACAATAATAAAAGAGGCATAAACTGTAGCAACGGAGGAAGGGGAGACAACACAGGAAACACGTTAGTGAGTAAGGTGGGAGGAAAATACACGGTGATAATTGAGGCAAGGGATGATAAATAAGAGAGAGAGAGAGAGAAAACAGAGAGAGAAGTACTGTGTAGACTTTAGTGAATGTGGTGAGAGATAATAGAGAAGAATAAAATGGAAGTGAAATTTGTGGGGTAAAATGACTAAATAAGGAAGAAGGAAATTACCCAATAATAAACGTCATAAACAGTGGCAAATATAGAGAGAGAAAATAACAGATAATTACCAGAAAAAAAAAAATACATGTTTAGAATAAGGGAGAAGGAAAGACACGATAACAAGTGATGTATAAAGACAAAGTAAAAAAAAAAATTAAATAAATAAATACACAAATAAAAAAATAAAAACGATTAAGTGTAAGAATTATATATATAAAAAAAAAAGACATAATTGTAAACGTGAAAATTGGAGGAACTTTGAAGAAATATATTAACAAGAATTAGAAGCCAGAGTTAATTCATGTTTTAAGGAGTCAAGGATAAAGAAGAAGAAATACCTTATTTATTGATACTAGAGAGAGAGAGAGAGAGAGGGTGTGTGTGTGTGTGTGTGAGTGAATACGATGAAAGCGAATTAGTTCCTACGTTACACAGCTCTATGGTCGTCTCTCTTAACTAAGCTTATTTTTTTCCCCAGTGGAGACAAGGGAGGTAGTCTCCTGGCCGACACAAGAGACCAAGTTCCAGAAATCCATAACAGAAGCGTCACTGTGCCAGACTCTCTCTCTCTCTCTCTCTCTCTCACTCTCTCTCTCTCTCTCCGTTTGAATCCCCTCTCACTCACTTTCTCCTCTTCCTCCATTCGTCCTGTTCTCTCCCTCTTCCACCTTTCCTTTCATATGTGTTCCTTTCCATCCATCCATCCTTCCATTTATCTCATCATCATCATCATCATCTCCCATAGTCTTCTTATTACTTTCATACATAAAACCATTTTTCCCCGTCTTTGTCGTCTCATTTCATATTTTTCTTCATTTCTCTTCCTCTACCTTTACCATCTTATTTCCGTAAACTATCTTCTCTTTTCGCGTGTCTTCTTCTATTCTCCATCTTCTCTCTCTATCTCTTTCTCCCTGTCTCTCTGTATTCCTGTTGTGTAATCTCCCCTTCGTGCGTTTATTCTCCTCATTCTCTCGTATATTTCCCCTCTCTTCCTCCTCCTTCCCTCTTCTATCTCCCGTCTCTCCCCCCTCTTTCCCACCATCTCCTTTCTCCCTTCTCATTTCCCCAATTTCCTTCCCATTTTTCTTATTCTCTTATCCACTGATTTCCTCTCATTTTCCATCCCTCCTCTCTCATTATTCCTCTCCTTTTACTATCTGCCCTTTCATCTTCTTTTCCACTTCCTCATTTTTCCCCTCTTCCCTTTCTTTCACTTCCTCCCCCTTCCATTTCTCTATAACCCTCTTCTCTCTCCCTCCCTTTCCTCTCTCATCTCTTCCCTTCTCATCTTATTTTCTTTAGCCTCTCACCTCATCTCTTTCTTTATACCCCCTCACTTCCTACCCTTTCATCTCACTACCCCTTCTCTCTCTCTCTTCCCCTTATTCAATTTCTTCACTTCCCTTATCACCTTTCCTTTGCTTTCATTTCCTCTTTCTTTAACCCTTTCCTTCTCCATACCTCGTCTCTCCCTCCCTCACCCTTCCTTCCCCTCTCCTTCCCTTTCCTACCCTCCCCTCTCAACTCTACCCCTCCCTTCCCTTCCCTCCCCAATCCTCCTTCATCGCCCTCCCTTCATATCTTCCCCCTCTTCCACCTTCATATCCTTCTCTCTCTCCCTCTTCCTCCTCCTTTTCACCCCCTCCTCTCCATTTCTTCATTCTTGCCTACTTCCTCCTCTCCATCCACTTCCCGCCATGAGTACCGTGAACCCCTTCAGGAGCTGAGCAGCGGGAGGAGTTGCGTCTTATCTGTGTCATCAAAGAGGGAGGAACAAGGGGAAGGAGGGAGGACAGGTAGATGAGATGGAAGAAGAGAGGGGAATAGGTGGTAATGGAGTGGTGGTTGAGGGAAGGGAGGAGGAGGAGAGAAAATCGAGAGAGGTGGGCAGGGAGATGGGAGGGTAGGAGAAGGTGGAATATGTTGTAATGGAGAAGGAGGGAAGAAGAAAGGGTGGAAATGGGAAGAAAATGGGTAGACAGAGGAAAGAGTAGGGGGAGAGAAATGGGAGAAGAAGAGAGAAAAAGGTGAAAGAAGGCGAGAGTAGGAGGAAAGGGAAGTGGAAGGGGGACTGGATAAGGCGGAGATGGTAAGGGGGAAGGAGAAATGGGGAAGGTGACGAGTAGTAGAGCTGGAAAGGGGAGAGAATGGATAATAAAGAAACAACAATAATACTCTATGTGGGTAAGGGATAGAGAGAAGAGGTAATAAACAGTGAGGAAGAAAGGAGGGAGAGGTTGAAACAAAAACTAAAATGAAGAAAAGAAGAGAAGAGAGGAAGATTAGGTATAGGATGAGGAAGAGGATAAGAAAATGGAAATGATTAGAGGAGAATGGGAAAGACAACGAAAAAAAAAAGAACCAAAACAAAATGATGTATGAAGAATAGAAGGAAAGAATAACAAAAAAAAAACAGAGATAATCCTACAACAGGAACACGAAAAAATATATAATAACTCGAACAAAAAGAAAAAAACCCCATAAATACAAAAGATAAAATACAGGAATATTTCAGGTTAACTTTAAGGTCATGATATCTAAATGAGATATAACTATACACAGGAAAACAGGTGAGAAAAATACGATGATAAATACCAATTAAAAAAAAAAAAAAAACTTGATAGACCATTGAAGTATATCCTGGAAATTAGATATGAAGATTATACTCATATATTTCTCAAACTCTTTGCTACACAGGGGGGGAAGGAGAGACACACACATATATATTCACACACGTAACAGGGTGTTCTCTGTGGGGTAATATAACTGGTAAAGTGACCTACATTTAGGCTAAGCTTGCATAATTTAGCTGTGGTAAGTAGCGGGTGAATGTCCTCCTCCTATACTCCTTTGTGTTTTATTCTTATAGGTCGAGAGGGTACTGTACTCTGTGTGTGTGTGTGTGTGTGTGTGTGTGTGTGTGTGTGTGTGTGTGTGTGTGTGTGTGTGTGTGTGTGTGTGTGTGTGTTGTCACTCAGTCTACTAAATATCTAATATATAATGTTTGAATATGCCAGAGTGAGTTAACCTGTAGAGTGAATTATAGTGTTCTTGGTAATTAAATTTGTTTTGGTTGTACCTGATTAGATATGGAACTACAAACCTAAATGACCTTCCTGTGGGTTGCTGCGGTACAGTACTTAACCAGGATAATCAGTTATCATTTAACACATACAAATATTCAAGAAAATACGAATAAAATTACTGTTTATATATTCGTAATTATAAGGAACATCTTACCTACCTAGTGGAGATATGCCTTTCTTGCCCACCTCTCGACATCCCAACTCGACATCTCCCCTCGACACCTCCCCTCGACAACCCCCTCGACACCCCCTCTCGAGACCCCATACTCCCTCTATCATACCACTAATGCTTTTCTTTCCTCCTCCTCCCCTTCCTCCATCTCCCCCTCAAAACATCTCCCTCTTGTGAAAACACTCTTAGTGGAAATGGCTGTCTTAGAAATTATCGTGTCTGTCAGTGGAACTTTGACTAACCAGTGTTTCTTGTCAAGGTGTTCGAACCTCTGAGATGAAAACTTCGTGAGTCATGACTTAGGCTGAAGCGCAACTGTTTTTTTTACTGAAATTACCTGCCATTTCCTTATGTATCTTTAAATTTCATGTGATGTAATTCAATATGTGAACAATTTGTGGTAATAAAATTCGTGTAAAGTGTGTAATGCTGTTCGATTTGGTAGATAGTTTAGATAGAACGAAGACAAGAATGAAGGGATCGGGACGCACTTCCTAGCTGGCAACTTTTGGGGGGGACTCGTGTTTACTGTTTAGTTTTCTTCCCGTTACACTTCCTCGCTGTTGGTTGTTTGTCATGCGTGTGTTCCCCGACCTAGTTGGTTGGTTGGGTAGTTAGTTAGTCGGGGTGGTCGGGTTACTTTAGCTGGTTGGTCGGGTTGGTCGGTTGATTGAGCTGGCAGGCTGGTCGGATTAGTTGGGCTGGCCAGTTGGTCGAATTGATTGGCTGGTTGCTTGATTGGTCGGGTTAATTTGTTGATTAGGCGAGTAGCTTGGTTGATCGGGTTAGTCGGTCAATCAATCTGGTTGCTCAGATTGGTCAGTCGAGGGTATTGGCAAGTTAATAATCTCTCAAATCAGTCATCCTAACACTCGCTTAATAACCATTACTTAATTACACTATTACTAACATATCCTCTGTAATTTCCTTTCACATATACCCTCCTGATATACTCCAAATAATATAAACAAAAATACAATATATAAAAAAAATCTCCATAACTTAACAAAACGCATCTACTATATTTTTAACCTCAAATAAACGCTTTAGTAGATTCCTCCTCCAAAACACTCACTGATGGTGTTATCAATATGAACAAGGACACTTACTGAACATCAAAGAAAATATGTCAAAGATGTTAATACCAAGAAGTGACTCGATGGAGCTCCCCACCACAAAGGGATACCAACCCAGCATACCACATACCTCCCGTGTACTCCCAGCATTGAAAGATAATGAGTCTTGTACTTAATTTTAGATCAGGGAGAGGGAGAATACAAAGAAAATACAGATTAAGACACATATGAAAAAGGTAGGAGACGATAGGAGAAAGGGGAGGAAGAGGAGAAGAATAAGTGGTTGTATCGTTGTTTCTCAGTTTTACAAGGGGATTTATCTATGTGTCTCTATGGTGTTTAATAAGTACTCCCTTAAAAGTTGCGCTGCCGCAGGGAAAGTATCTCAATGTGTTTCCTGAAGAGTGTGTTTCGGTAACTTTATGTGTGAGAACCGTACCCTATCAAAGCGCATTACGGCCCCCCCCCTCTCTCTCTCTCTCTCTCTCTCTCTCTACTCTACTCGGATCATATTTACTTCCTTTGTTATTGTTTTATATCATGCTTTCCTTTGGTGGTAATTTCTATATGAAAAAAAACTACAGTATATAGTGTAGGTACAGTATAGCCTGAGTTTATGTTTAGTGTCGGTAAATCAAATATACAAACACACGGGTGAAAATTGTTACTAACTTCTCTCATTCTCTCTTTTTTCCTCACTCCCTCTCTTTATCTCCTCTGTCTCGTTCTCTTTCTCTCATTTTTCTGCGTTTCTTTCTCCCTTTCTTTATTTTAACCCTTCCTCTTTGTTTTTCATTCTGTCATTCTCTCTTTCTTTCTCCCACACACCGACTCCCTCTCACTCCCACATTGTACACCCCGTAGCCACACTGTTTACATATGCTATTCCAGTCTCGCTAAATGCACTGCAGCGTCGACAGCATACAAAGTAAACCTCTCCCATTACGGCGTCCTGGGAATATAACCTCCACTTCTTACCATAATATCATACCTCTAACTCGTCTCATAATAACATATCCTCCTTAATAGGTATGTTATAAAAAAAAAGTATATGATCTTTAATACTAGTTTATTGTATACACCTTCTCCTACACACTTAGTATATACTGTATATAAATATATCACTTCCAAGCTAGTATGTTAGGTTCATCCTCTCACCACTACAGAGACACTACACCTCCTCAACCCCCCCTCCTCCTCCTCCTCCTCCTCCTCCTCTCCCCACACAACTACACAGAGAACCAACCCTCTTCCTTACCTTTCCTCCCTCTTTCTCCCTCCTTTCCTCTTTCTTCCTCCCTCTCCCTCTGTCTCTTCTTCCCTCCTCCCACCAACTACACAGAAGACCCCCTATCTCCTCCCTACCATCCCTCTTTCTCCTTCCCTCTTTTCTCTTTCCTTCTTTCTCTTCCCTCCCTCCACAAGCTACATGAAGACCTATCTCCCTCACTTCCTCTTCCTCTTTTCTCCCTCTTCCTACCATTCCCTTCCACTCACTTCTCCTCCTCTTTCTCTCTCTCTCTTTCTCTTCCCACCTCCTTCATTTTCTTTTCCCAGTCCTCGCATTTCTTCAATTCTCTATATATAATATCCCTCTCATCCCCCTCTCTCTCTCTCTCTCTCACTCCCTCTTTCTTTTCTCTGCTGCCTCGTATCCCCCCCTCTCTCTCTCTCCTTCCTGTATTAAGCACCTAACCTGGCCCCTCTGTTCACCGCCATCACCACCACTACCACCATCAGACCGACCAATCCAGTTTGATAATAAAGTGATCATTTGGTATAAAGGCCCTCCAGAATTATGAGTTTGTTGGTTACGCCTCTAGGCCCCGCCCCCTTACACCCTCTCTCGCCCGCACTCTATGTACACAACACGCGCTGCCAGGGGCCGCTGGAGAAGGCAACTCCTATCATGGACGTTGGAGTCTTCGTTGGCATGGACGATTATCGAACCATTTATGTATTTATCTGTTGTTTGTTTTTATCTCTGATTTAAGTGAAGTTCGTCTCTGTTGGTGTGTGTTTAGGTTGGGATTTTGTAGTGGGATTTTGGTTGATTGGTTGAGATGTAGGTTTCAGTGAGGTTGGGTTGAGGTGGAAATATATTAATACACTGTTATTCTTTGTCTACTGATGAGAAATTCTTTTTGAATGGATATTTTTTGTTGTTGTCAATTTGGCTCCTCTTCATGTTGTTTATATATACATTAATTTATATCGAATCACAAGATGTTTATATAAATTATATCTATTTCCCTGTGCAATATTCAACTGAGTCTTATTCAATTTAATTAATCTTTTTTTTTTCATGTGTTCATCTAGTTTTATTTCTTTGGGTGGATGACTTTAATAAACACACACACACACACACACACACACACACATACACGACTATACTAATGGAAAAGATACAGGGGGGAAAAATAAACTAGTCTTTCTCTTCCTTAAATTACGACTAACCAAAGCTCACAGTGCGTATATAATTGCTCACTTAAAAGAAGGTTGCATTAATACGGTGGTTAGTCGCCCCGTGTAGCAATTAATGAGTTAATGAGCGATCTGTGTGTTGGTTCACCATAATCGATTGAATCAATTTCCCTATGTACTATTTAATTAGTGACAACAAAGGCAAAGACCCTGAGCTGATAATCAACCTTGTGTTAGGATGCCAGAGGGGTGGAGGTCGTCATTAATTAGAAGACAAGTCAAGAACATGCAAAGCCTATCTGAACCTATTTTGCTGGATGGGATAATGTGGTTTTAGTCTCTCTGTGGTGGGTGTTCAGGGGGATTATTATTGTGTGGTCTTATAGTGCTCACTTTACTATAACAATACTCTCATTAACAGTACTTTACACCACCTCTTCACATAACCACCACACCACACCACACCACACCACACTCTACACCACACCACACGCCACACCACACCCATCATAACCATCATTCTTACATAATCCCATCATCATCCTGTCCTCCCCTCCAAACACCTCCTTCCCCTCCCGTCTCCCTCATTCCTCTCCCTCATTAACCGGTAGCCTCCCCCCCACCAACGCCTCGTCATCACCACAAACCACAAAGCTTCACACCAAACCACACACACACACACACACACACACACACACACACACACACACACACACACACACACACACTCACACTCACACACACACACACATACACACACACACACATACACACACACACACACACTCACACACACACATACACACACACACACACACACACACACACACACACACCTACACACACACACACACACACACCTACACACACACACACACACACACACACACACACACCTCCATCACTTCCCCTCCCACCCCCATCCTCCTCCTCCTCCATCTCACTCATATAACCCCATCTTCCCATGTCTTCTCCTGCCAACTACAACAACCTTCCCTCCCTCACAGGATTACAAGGCCACCAAACTATAACCATCTCTCTCTCTCTCCCACCAACGCCCCCGCCCCACCACCACTCCACCACACCCCCACCACCCACTCCACCGCCCCCACCACCACTCCCACCACCCCCACCACACCACTACCCCCACCACCGCTACAACCAACATTACCATAACACTACACCACCACCGCCGCCGCCAACATCCGTCCCCCACCACTCACTACCACAAGCCACAAAGGTCTCTCACTACACCATCCCCATATTAACTACCACCCCCTCACACTATCTTCACATAACCACCACACTACAACACCACACCTCATGTAACCACCACACTAACAGCACCACACCTCATGTAACCACCACACTAACAACACCACACCTCATGTAATCACCACACTACACCACTACACTGCACCTTTGCTACTAGCACCATTAACACCATCTTTCTCATCATCACCAACTCCCATTACCACTTCGTTCATTATCACAACTCACTTTATTTTTCATCACAACTAGCACCAACCCCTCTCCCCTTCACTATCTCCACCAATAATCTCCCCTTCACCATCACCACCACCACCATCAACCTCCCTCTCTCCCTCACCACCACCAACCTCTCCCTCACCCGCACCACCATCAATCTCTCCCTCACCCTCTCCCTCACCCGCACCACCACCAACCTCCCTCTCTCCCTCACCACCACCAACCTCTCCCTCACCCGCACCACCACCAACCTCCCTCACCCTCCCTCACCACCAGGACCCACGAACACATTGATACACGGCCGCGTTATCATTACCACGTCTTTAGATATAGAATATTGTAGCTGGCGGACCGTGATCAGTTTGAGGAGGGACGCGGCTATATATTATCTAACCCAGCACTGTGATTATAGCTACGAGAGAGCAGACGTCACGCCGCGCAAGATAGAATTGGACAGCGAGATGCAACACTAAATTTATTGTAATTGATCAAGAAAGATAAAGTGTGGGTAGAGAGAGTGGTAATTTACACAGCCAAGAGATCAGATATTTTTGGTTTTCTTATACGTATATCTATGGTGTTTAAGGGGTTAGGCTGTGTGTGTGTGTGTGTGTGTATGTGTATGTGTGTAAAATGTAACATCTGTACTGTATGCCAAAATACAAGAAAAACTAGACCCAAAATGACCGAAATATTACACACACACACACACACACCAAGCTACTCCATCTTAATATAGGCTATGACTGTAGTACTTTCTTATATAAATACTCATTACACGACAGAGAACTGAGAGTACGCCTCACGAGACGACCATCTCTTCACTCTCCAAAAACTTTTCTTTTTCCTCCTCCTCCTCCTCCTCCTCCTCTTCATCCTCGACACATTCTTCCTCCAACACTTCCCTTCCTTCTTCCTTTCTCGTCTACCTTCCTCCTCCTCCTTCTTCCTCCAACACGTTCCTTCCTTCCTTTTTCTTCCTTCCTTCCTTCCTTCCTTCCTTCCTTTCTTCCTTCCTTCCTCCTCGTCCTCCTTCTTCCCTCCACATCCCCCTTCTTTCTCCAACACGTTCACTCCTTCATTCCCTTCTCCTCCTCCTCTACCCACACCTCCGCGTTTCATTACCCAGACCCGGGAAATGTACACCGGTGTTCGTCGCCAATTAACCAGAAGCGAGTACAATCCCTTAGTTACGCTCACACCTTCCTTACACGAACGCCGGGGTAAGGAAGAGGAAGGAGGAAACCGAGAGATCAGAGGAGGAATGGAGAGGTGGGAAGAAGAGACGAGGGGGAATAGCGGAAGATCAGAGGGGGAATGGGGTGAGGCAGAAGAAGAGAGGTAGTGGTAAAGGGAGAGGAAGGAGGAATAGAGGGAGATCAGAGGAGGAAGGAAAAGAGGAAGGGAGGTAGAAAAAGATAGTTGGAAAGAGAGGAGTGATATGAAGGAAAAATGTGGAGAAAGAGGATTGATATGGGAGGAGGAGAGGGAGGAAAGGAAGGGATGTATAAGATAATGAGAAAGGGAAAGATTAGAGATAGAGCAGAAGAAGAAGAGAGGGAGATGGAGAAAGAGAATAGTGATGAGGAAGAAGTGAGAGAAAGAGAAATAGGAGAAGGAGAAAGAAGAACAAGTGGGAAAGATAAGGAAAGGGATAAGTGAGAGAGAGGAGATGGGAAGGAAAAGGGGGAAAATAAGAGGTGAGGGGTAAAAGGGAGATTAGAAGAAAGATGGGAAGGGAACAAGACACATAAAAAAAACAATAAGAGAAACTAAATAACACACAATAAAGAGAAGTAAACAGAGAGAACAAAACCGAATAAAAAAAGAAAGAAATAGAACAGCGAATAACAGAGATAAGACCGAAGAAGAACAAGGAACTATGACAATTATTTACTGCTGAATAACACATAACAAAAACAAAATATGCAATACGGAATAAAAGAATAAGAACAATAAATAAGATGGAATAAGAAGGAGATACGTGTACAGAAAGAACATATACATAACACAAAAGAAAGACAAGAGAGAACAAAGGTAAAGAAGAACAAGAAAGAACAAGAACAAAGGCAACTAGAAGCAGCAGCAGTTGAGGAAGGGAGGGAGGGATGGAGGGAGGGAGGGATGGAGGGAGGGAGGGAAGGAGGGAGGGAGGGGTGTCGCTGCTGTGTCTCTCATTAGTCGTCAGCTCCACCACTTTATGCAGCACCCGCCACCCTCCTCCTCCTCCTCTTCCTTCCCTCCTCCTCCTCCTCCTCCTCCTCCTCCGTCTACCACGACGAGTGACGCGCGTACCGTGAAGTGTTCCTCCTCTTCCACACACACACACACACACACACACACACACATCTAGGGAGCTTCATGGTCTATGGGATGAATTGTTGTCTGGGGAAGAACCTTGAGCTATGTGTCGCCTGAGGAAGGTCTTAGTTTTTGTTTGGGGGCTAGTCGTTGCTAGGGGTTCCTGGTCGTTGCTGGGGGTGCCTGGTCGTTGCTGGGGTGCTTGGTCGTTGCTGGGGGGTTCCTGGTCGCTGCTGGGGGTGCCTGACGTTGCTGGGGCATGGTCGTTGCTGGGGGTGCCTGGCTGTTGCTGGGGTGCCTGGTCGTTGCTGGAGTGCCTGATCGTTGCTGGGGTGCCTGGTTGTTGCTGGGGTGCCTGGTCGTTGCTGGGAGTGCCTGGTCGTTGCTGGGGGGTGCTTCTGGTCGTTGCTGGGAGTGCCTGGTCGTTGCTGGGGGGTTCCTGGTCGTTGCCAGTGCCTGGTTGTTGCTAGTGCCTGGTCGTTGTGCTAGTGCCTGGTCGTTGCTGGGGGTACATGGTCGTTGCTGGGGTGCCTGGTTGCTGGGGCGCCTGGTCGTTGCTGGGAGTGCCTGATCGTTGCTGGGGTGCCTGGTTGTTGCTGGGGTGCCTGGTCGTTGCTGGGAGTGCCTGGTCGTTGCTGGTGCCTGGTCGTTGCCGGGGTACATGGTCGTTGGTGGGGTGTCGGTCGTTGCTGGGGTGCCTGGTCGTTGCCGAGGCAGTTCGGTCGTTGGGGGTAAAATGGTGGTCGTTACTGGGGTGTCTTGGTCGCTGCTGAGGGCCCGGTTGCTGGGGTACCTGGGAGTTGCTAGGGGTGCCTGGTTGTTGCTGGGGTACCTGGGAGTTGCTGGGGTGCCTGGTTGTTTACCTGGGATGGTGTGGTTCAAAGTCCATCATACACCAGGATACAAAGCCTCTACGTCAATCCGCGGTGATGTTGGTGTCCAGCTAAACGTCACAGAGGAACCTACTGTCTCCTTATTCTCGGCTCCAGAACATCATCCAGTGTGAGCGGGGGTTTCGGTGACACACACACACACACACGTACATGTCTTACTTAACTCCCCCAAAATAATCAACTGAATATTAACCCACAGTATACTTCACCTGATGATTAACACCTAAAAGTCACCTAGGGGTAGAGTTAGGTTAGGTAAGGTTAGGTTAGGTTAGGTTAGGTTAGGAAGATTTGTGTGTGTGTGTGTGTGTGTGTGTGTGTGTGTGTGTGTGTGCTCTTGACCTACACATCTGAACAAGGCGGAAGAGGATAAGGATATCATAATCCAACACCTGTAATATAATAGCAAATATAATAGCCATAGTGGGAAGGCTGTGTCGCTTTTGTGTTATTAATACCAGGATTATAACTACTACACCTATTAAACGTACTGTACCGTTATTAATGATCGTAATAACACAGTACTAGGAGTATTAATAGAATAAACTAATAGGAATTGCAATTAATAGCAACCAAAAAAAAAAAAATGTTGCTGACAGTTGTAGTAGTGTTGATGGTAATAGTGGCAGCTTGAATGGTAGTTTTTATGTGGCTTATAAATACAAGAGAAGACCGCCACTAACAGTAACAACTAAGACACCACATGACTGTCACCATAACTGTCACTAGGGCCATTCTGTCACCTTCATCAATACACCAACCCTCCCTTCCTCCTTTCCATCTCTCTCTCCTTCCTTCCTTCCTTCCTTCCTTCCGTACCCACCTCTCTTCCTTGTTAACAGAAGACGTAAACCAGACTGCTACAATTTGACACCAGAGAATGAGGGATCAGCCCACCTCCCCTAGCCCACCGACCCACCACAAAGCAGGGGAAAAGGTGGGAGGGAGGAGTCTAGCTCACCTCAAATGCACTTACGTATACTCAACCATTTTTTTTTTTTTTAGTTTACGAATATCTCACCATCACCACCATCAATCCACCACCATCACCACTACCAACCCACCATCACCAACCAATCCACCATCACCACAAACAATCCATCATCACCACAACCACCATCACCCCCATCACCATTCCACCCAACACCACCCCATCACCACAACCACCACCATCCCCAGATATTCACTCCGCGTTGTCACTGGGTTCCATCGATACCCCAGGGATCACCTACACCCTTTAAACTGACACCCAAATGACACAGAATGACACTAAGTGACACCCACCACTACCGCGCCCGTACTTACTTGGTGCTGGTCGATTATGATGAAGAGGAGGAAGGGGGGAAGGGGAGAGGAAGAGAATGGGGAGGTGAAGAAGGGGAGGAAAATGGTGGGGGGTGTGAGATGGGGTAAGAAAGATGAGGTGTAGTGAAGGATGAGAGGGATGGAGGATGAGTGATGGAAGGTGAGGTAATAAGGATGGAGGGATGAGAGGAGTGGAGGATGAGGTATAGGGATGAGAAAATTAAGGTCAAGTAAAGGATAGAAGGGATGGAGGATTATGTGACGTAGGGGAAGAGAAGGATTTAAGGATGAGAAGTGGGGATGGGAAGGATAGGAGATGAAGGAGGGGGGATAAAATTATAATGTGTTCTCCTATAATACGTTTATTAGACCGTCCCTCACCTGTCCTATAATCTCACCTATCCCAGTGCCCTCACATCCTAGGACTGATATCCTTGAAATGATCCTTCTTCCCCAAGGACATTCTATTCCCTCAAAAAATCCTTCCCTAATATCAACCTGATAAAGAACAATCCTTGGCCTTTAACCACCCTATCCCAAAACCATCCTTCAAACACCAATGTAACCTGAGTCGTATCCTATTTCAAGAAGATATCCTTAAAATCATCCTAATCTTGAGTCCATAACACAATATTTTATTCCTCCAAGACCATCCATCCTAACCTCCCTGGGGGGCCCAAGGTCACTTACCCCAAGACCATCCTTCACCACCATCCTTCACCACCATCCTTCACCACCATTCTTCACCACCACATCCTTAGAGCCACTACTGAAGGAGCACGTGGTGGTGGTGGCGGGGACAACAACTCGTGTGTCGGCCCAGCATTACTTATCCTGACAGTAAGTTGTGTTTTTGTTTCTGCCTCCCAGTAAATCTTGGTGAGAAGCAGCGGCCGGGAGATGGGTAGTGTGGATGTTTGGTGGGTGGTATAAGGGGTGGGTGGTATAAGGGGTGGGTGGTATAAGGGGTGGGTGGTATAAGGGGTGGGTGGTATTAAGGGTTGCTGGTGGATAGTATCAGGGAGTGTTTGGTGGGTGGTATTAGGGGTGGTTGATAGGTCTAGTGGTAGTGGGTGGTGATGAAGGAGTGTTTGGTAGTGAGGATGGTTGGAGAGTGACTTGTGGGTGGTGTGGGCGGTGGAGGTGATTGGTAAGTAGTTCTGTAAGGTTGGAGGTGGTGTGGGGGGCTAGAGTGAGGCATGGAGATAGTGTGGGCGGCTAGAGGGAGACTTGGGGATAGTGTGGGCGGCTAGAGGGAGACTTGGAGATAGTGTGGGCGGCTAGAGGGAGGCTTGGAGATAGTGTGGGCGGCTGGGGGAGACAGCAGGAGACTTGGGGAGACTTGAGATAGTGTGGCGGCTAGAGGAGACTTGGAGATAGTGTGGGCGGCTAGAGGGAGGCTTGGAGATAGTGTGGGCTGGAGACTTGGAGATAGGTGTGGGAGGGAGACTTGGACAGTGTGGGCGGCTGCTTGGAGATGTGTGGGCGGCTGGAGGGGAGACTTGGAGAGATAGTGTGGGCGGCTAGAGGGAGGGTTGGAGATAGTGTGGGCGGCTAGGGAGACTTGGGGATAGTGTGGGCGGCTGAGAGGCTTGGAGATGGTGTGGGCGGCCTTGGAGATAGTGTGGGGCTGGGGAGGGTTGGAGATAGTGTGGGCGGCTGCTTGGGGATAGTGTGGGCGGCTAGAGGGAGACTTGGGGATAGTGTGGGCGGCTAGAGGGAGGTTTGGAGATAGTGTGGGCGGCTAGAGTAAGGCTGACCTTAATGTTATTGAATCCACTTCGTCCATTATGATTAAATATTTCTGTCTTTGGAGGAGAGAAAAGACATAGAAGTTAAATAAAACTTAGAATTTAACCGAGAATAAAAAAACACACAAGGAGAAAGAAAAAACACGGGAATACTCACGATGAAAACCAAAAATATAGACGAGGGAATACACAAGAGAAAGCGAGAGAGAAAGTTGGAGAAAACCATAGAAAATACAGGAAAGAAAACAGGAAAGATTAAGAAAGGCAGAGAGAATATACAAGGGAAACCGAGCCAAAAAGAGGAAGCGGAAAACAGGGAGAAAAGCGAGGACTCTAGACCGACATTTGTTTACGGTGACAGTCAGGCCGTGTTTTGCCTTCCCTCCACCACCACCTCTTCTTCTGTGGTGTGGCATTACCCTATATTCTTGAGTGCGAGGTGTTCTTCTGTGTACTTAAGGTGCTGATTGAGTGTATGTGGGTGTATAACTTAGGTGTATTTAAGTCCCTGGTGTGAATGTAAATGGGTGTAGCCTCCGTGTATATCTAAGCCTTCATTTGAATGTTTATGGGTGTAGCCGGTGTATCATTTTACGTTAATTTGAGTGTATTTGGGTTCTAAATTAAGTGTAGGTGGGTGTAGAGTATACGGTATAAAGTCAGAATAAGTATAAACTATGGTATTCATTATGAGGTGTAGTTCTGTGTAATTAAGTAAATTTTTTTAGTGTAGTTTACAATATCATCATCTATCTTTCCACCTAACTTACAATGATTTCTTTCAACCAATAACCATTCTGCAATCATTATCCACCAGAGTCCTACCACCACCAGTCCTACCACCACCATTACCACCACCTTCCACCACCACCTACCACCGACACCACCACCACCACCACCACTACCATCACCATCACCAACAACAACAACAACAATCCATCTACTGTATACATTATGGTTGTTACAGACAAATCACAACCTTATTACCTTGTCTTTCATTATTACCATCACCACAACACTCTTTCTCTTCTTTCTTAATTCTCTTATCCCCAACCTCCATATTCACCCCTTCTCATCATCTACCCCTTCACCAGCTATCCCTCCTCCCCGTCTATTCTCCCTCACCATCTATCCCCCCCTCACCATAAGCTCACCATATCTCCCTTCATCACCAATCCTTTCCCTTCCTCCTTCCCGTTATCATCATCCTCTATTTAATACAAATTCGAAAAACTTCTATTCACTGTATTCTCTTCCAGTACTACCATCACCAACACCACTATTACCAACGTCACCATACACCACCACAATCACCACCATTATCATCACCATTCACCATTATCACCACCACGACCACCATTCTACTACCAGCATCACCATCACCATCACCACCACTATCCACCCGCCTATCCATTCACAGGACTCCCCTTTTAACTTCCCTCACCATGAAGCGATATCCCGGTGCAGGACGCCAACCCAGCCCAGCGCCCCTCTGATTTCGGCCGCCCACTGCTGCTTTACCGTTCTGTTTGTCGGGGTGAGAGCCATTCCTCGC
This sequence comes from Homarus americanus, assembly GCF_018991925.1. Taxonomy (NCBI): domain Eukaryota; kingdom Metazoa; phylum Arthropoda; class Malacostraca; order Decapoda; family Nephropidae; genus Homarus; species Homarus americanus. The sequence continues at coordinate 665,460 of NW_024738735.1, read as the reverse complement.
CTTAGCTTACGGCCCCAGTGCGACGCTCAATTGCCACAGAGAAGGAGATAGAGAAATTTAAAAGGCCAGGAGTCGATGGGGGTTTTCAACAGGCCGACGGATTTAGCAGTGGGGTCGACTGTGTTCCGGGGTGGGCGTTAAATCCTGATTATTTGTGGCCCTCCTAGGAGTGGATGTCGACGGCTTGATGTACTGGTGTGTGTGTGTGTGTGTGTGTGTGTGTGTGTGTGTGTGTGTGTGTAAATACATAAATTCATGATTGCATACGAGTACATATGAGATAAATAGACAGTTGAACAGGTAGACTATGAGAGAGAGAGTGTTAGGTACACCACTAACACTCCAGATGAAAATAAACTCAATGTTAAAAAAAAAAAGAGGAAAAAAAATGTCCCGATAAGACGTCGTAATAGAGTTCCTTTGAAGTACCATATAAGAGAGCGTCGTAAGAAAAGTCTCCTTTTCTTTTCATGTGGTGCCAACCAGACCCCGTCAGGTGACACAAAAACCACGAGGAAAAATACAGAAGTGAAATATGTCATAAAGGACCTAGTGGTAGAGCCTAATGACCTCACTGGGGTTTAAACGCCCTCTCCTCCGGACAAGGATCAAGGTGTCGCGTTTTCGTCGTTGCGACAGACGCGTTCGGCTGTGCTTTGACTTTACTACCTCGCCTTTTTGTAATTTCTCAATGGAAATGGGACGTTATACGGCGCCGTACTGCCTGATACTTTATAACACATCTCGGGAGTGTCCATGACGAAGACTCTGGTCCGTGTAAACAACTCTAACAGGACGGCAACTTGTCTCCACTTTTTTTTTTACACTCCGGGCAAAACATGTCATTACCATGCTCACTGGCTGTGTATGTTAGTCTCTCTTACCTCTGTCATTTATCTTGAAGGCGAGATAATGACCTTAAGTTCGCAAAGTATTATGGGGCTTTGTGCGATGTGCTAAGCTTATATCTGATCACACACACACACACACACACACACACACACACACACACACACACACACACACACACACAACCTATATTATCTTTGCTTAAGGGAAGGGAGGATAAATAAATTAATCCCTGGTATAAAAGAAGAATAGAGTTAAACAAGACAACGAAAAGACGAAAGGAAAAACGCCACAAGCAGATAAACACCGGTCTTATAACATGTGAATGGAGAAGCAACAAACATCAGAGACTCTATTGTAAGTCTTAGACGCGGCAAAACAGATCATGTTAAAAGAAAGACGAAGAGCTTAGCAAAAACACAACAGTAGGAGCAACAAGTAAAGATTTCCAATGTTAGAGGAGGAAATTATAAGGAATAGAAAAAAAAGAAAGAAAATTCGTTATTGGGTTGGATCAAGTTCAGTATATAAACATACACTCTCAAAGTACATTACCAGTAACACGGGTAAAAACAACAGAGCATCGCCATTAGAGGATCAAGTAAAGTGCATGTACTTTGTAATAGAACGAGGTGCAAAACAAAAGAGGATCGGCTAAACGAGACAAGAAATTACAGAGTGGGAGACAAAAGAGGCTGGTCAACTGAGGATCAGGTTTAGTGCTGTTCCTCCCTGATCGCACCTTCAGGAGACAAACCCACTAAGGCTGCCAAGAAGTATAAATGTCGGGGGGAGCGAGGATTGAGTCGTTCTAGCCGCCCCAGAAATCCATAAAACGCAACCCGAGACGAACGTTTGCAATAAAACAAGAAATAAAGGAAAAACGACAAGCGAGGTGTCGGGACCCACTCCCCCGTGAGACACGATAAAAAACTGTTATGGTACATCGTCAAGACTTTTTTTTACCAAATTCGGGACATGTTGGTATTTTGGAGTTGTTTATATTTTTACTCAGAGTGTGAAATATATTGTAATATTTAAGTTAGTTAATGTACGGATAATATTAACTCGGTATACTAAATTAAGTGAATTAAATTTAATAATCGTACTAATAATAATCTAACAATGATATAATTAAAAAAACATTTAGCAGCATATAATGTGTAACACACTGTTCTCTAACGTAGATAATTACTAAGGACACGACAACTAGTTCATTTTGTTTCAGTAACAGAGGAAAGAAACACCGCCCGTAAAGTCAAGTATATACCGGGAACCTTGATTCGTTTCCCTGGTGATGGAGGGGCGGGAGGCAGCAGGCCAGCCACCACCCACCATCGTCACTCATGTTGATAATGGTAACCTAAATCTGTCATCCCGTGTAGTTTAACCATTTGACTCCGCATCTGATCATCCCGAGAGATAGTGATCAGCCCGGGAGATAGAGATCGCCAGTGGGAGATAGAGATCATCACCACTAGAGATAGTGATCTGATGCAAGTCACTTCGCTGCCTGACAGGTGTATCACTGAAGCTCCCCTCGGAGGCTACAAAGTGTTAAATAACGGGGTCACTAAGGCTGGTTTTATAAGGTTGTATGATGGGAATGTTGAGTCTTAATGAGTCTCGGGGATGGGCCGTTGTGTAGGGGTGGCCGAGGCAGATCTTACAAAGTTGTGGGGAGGGAAATATGGTGATTGTACATCCGTGGTAATTGAAGATGCACATCCGTCAAGGGGCTTAATCAGAAAGACATCACTTTGAGCTTAATATATACAAATGATCAAAGTTCTTCCCTCTTTGCATACACGCCTCGGCTCCCGGCGACGACACTTCAAATATCAATCTAGTTTTAGCGATGTTTATCAAGAGTTCCAACAAGGCGGTGATTGAGATGAGATGTTGATGACACAAGAACCTTCGCGGCCCATTACCTCTGAATAGTCTTACATCTTGTTGAGATTTCTGACAAGATGGTAAATAAGCTGAAATGTTTACGTCTTGGCAGATAATTTTCCTTCAAGGCGGCCAGACGTAGGATGCAGACCGATCCATGCCGTAAGTGAGGTTCACTCTTCGGTCACTCCCAGAGACTAACATACTTCGAACACTTCCTTTCCTTAACAGATATTTAAACGTGTCCTGTTTTCCGGTGATACATAGAATACATAGAATTACAATAACATAAACTAATCAAAGTATTTCTAGTCTTTAAATACAGACGGTCAAGTTATATAATGTATAAAAGGTTTCTCGGTGAACATTAAACAAATATAAGGAAAGTTGACACGTGGTGTTTAATAGCGCTCGACACAAGGCCTTAGACCGGCGAGAAACAAAGGGGTGAGGACATAGTGTATGGCTGGGCGGAAAACCTGCCTCCACCTCGTTAATGGTCGACCCGCCAAACAAGGAGCGTCTATGGCAGCCTGACGCAACACTTTTGGTAGCACAATATTCTGATCAATCCTGAATCAACGGTGACTCATTATTCCACTCCTTAACTCTACTGAATCGGAGTGCTGGTCGGTAAATATTAACAAATGTATCGCGCTTAGGTTATACAATCACAAGTTTATTACTACATTTGAAGTAAAACTAAACTTTAGGTTCAAAACCACCAGCGTGGAATTCCAAGTACAACAACTTAAATGTTCTTCTTCGTTTTTTTATAAATACAAAAAGTAATGACGTCCTTCGCCAGCTCCCTATTAGAGGTGGGCCAGGCATTGTATACCCCAGCCCGTTACATGCGCCACTTAGGCTGGTGACTGATACTGACGGAGGGAGAGAGTAGTGGTGGGGTGAGGGGCAACCTGGGGGAGGTGGGAGGCTTGGCTGGTGGGGAGGTGCTTCTGTTGTTGGCTTGAAGACATTAGTTAGGTTAGGTTATATTATTTTCCAATTTTAATAATTTTATCTGATCAAAGAATTGGGGAGGTTATATGTATATATATATATATATATATATATATATATATATATATATATATATATATATATATATATATATATATATATATATATATATATATATATATATATAATATATATATATATAAAATTGGAGCACCCGAAGGGAAAAGGACTGGTGGGTCAAACTAGAAATCAGATATTTTTTTCCAAGAAAATTCCCGGAAAATATCTATCTTAATTGGAATCTCATGGAACGAAATTGCCAAATAAGTGAAACTTGCTTGGATGAGTCCAGGTGGGCTGTCTTCTTCACTTAAATATTTTGAGTTTTTTAATCCAAATGATACATTAGTTTACCTCACATGTCTCACTCCTCATCACACTATTTCACTCTTTAAAATATAAATGTTTCGCACCTCATCCGTCTACCAGATTAAAGATAACAAAAATAAAATTAAACCCTTGTCTGTCTCTATCTGTCTCTCTATCTCTCTCTAACTCTCTCTCTATCTCTCTCTCTATCTCTCTGTTATTGATTCTCTTTCACTTTCTCATTCTTTCTCATACGTAAAATAAAAATAAAATCCTCAAACAAATTAATTCCACCAACTCAAACATAATTGGAACATGGTGTAAATATCACTCCCCGGGTTTTCTCACTATCAGGTATCATCATAGTCAACGCCGGCACTAACCAGGAGGAGTTTTGTTGATGTCGTGAAGCTAAACAGTTACTAAGAATGAATAGTGTTGTTCTGTCGTTGTCTTCTGGTCTAACGATGTCTGTCTTCTGGTCTAACAAGGGCGTCTTTCAGATGGTCAGGAGGAACAGAGGATGACGATGAAATGGATAAAGGAAAATACCAATCGAGAGAGAGAGAGAGAGAGAGAGAGAGAGAGGTAATAATAACAAAATAAACTAAGTGTCTCTTTAGCTATAACTAACACCCAAAAGTATACAATATGTAAATACAAACACACACACACACACACACACACACACACACACATAAACAAACACAGCTTATCTGGTTTTGATCTACCCTGAACGTTGTGTTTGTCGTATATACAAGTATACAAATACATACATAAAAGATTAGTAAATACATATGTAAGTAGATATTATTACCACATATCAATTTACATTCACATTTATGTATTTATGTATATTTATATAAGTGTATATGTGAGTGTATGTAATATGGTCTGAATGATTCAACCCCACAGTCAGCTCCCCCAAGACCCCTGTTATAAGACCTTTAAGGTGGGATATAAATGACTGCTGCCAGTTAAGTTGTATAGATTAGTGTTATACATACATACATACATACATACATACATACATACATACATACATACATACATACATACATACATACATACATACATACATACATACATACATACATACATACATACATACATACCATTACATTACATTACATTGCATACAAACAAATAACTTAGATTCATAGAGATATACAGTACATATCAGGTATATGTATACTTATTCACAATTACACACACACACACACACACACACACACACACACACACTCTCTCTCTCTCTCACGCACACACACACACACACACACACACTCTCTCTCTCTCACACACACACACACACAGACACACACACACACTCTCTCTCTCTCACACACACACACACACACACTCTCTCTCTCTTACACACACACACACACACACACACACACACACACACTCTCTCACACACACACACACACTCTCTCTCTCTCTCTCTCTCACACACACACACACACACACACACACACACCTCTCTCTCTCTCTCTCACACACAGACACACACACACTCTCTCTCACACACACACACACACACACCTCTCTCTCTCTCACACACACCACACACACACACACACACACACTCTCTCTCTCTCTCACACACACACACACACACCTCTCTCTCTCTCTCTCTCTCTCACGCACACACACACACACATACACACACACACACACACACTTATACATACACCACAGCACTATAACAAGTAATTAACCTGTAACATATATTGTAAATCGCCCTTAGTAATCACAAGGTGTTAAGCGTGGTGTGTAATGGCCGGTGCGAGGGAAAACTTTAACCTCGCTGAAACCTGGTGATTATCTTGTTCTTTGCCGTTAATGTGATAAATGATATGGTAAGTTATCGTAGGCATCACGGGAGTTGGCCCCCTTGTGTGATAAATACACTCTAGTAACCCCGCTTAACCGGACCTCTCCCTGGTGTGTGTGTATACCTGCGGTAATCCGAACATTTTCTTCAGTTTCCTTTCGGCCATCTCGGCACCTTGACGGACCTCGCTTGCCTCCAATCGCACCTCGTCCCGATCCGTATAGCCGCAATAACCGCGCCATTATCCGAATTAGCGTGCGGATAAGCGGGAGGTTGACCGTAATTGCAGTAAATAACACGTCACACGTAAATAACGGCGCTAACCAGCCCGTCAGCCGTAAATCACGAGGTAAACAGAGAGTATCGAGAGCCTGTGTGTCATCTCTCTCACGCAGATTTGCGGGGCGCTTCAAGATGCCCACGCGATAATAACAATTTTCAACTCTGTAACGCGCCGGACGCAGAAATTATTGGCTGGAAAATATGCTTGTTTCGGCTACGGACGCGGAGAAATTATTGGGGCCCCGAAAATATGCTTGTTTCGGGTCCGGACGCTGAAATTATTGAGCCCTGAAAATATGCTTGTTCGAGGCGGGGCATCAGGTGTAATTATCGTTCAGGTGGGGGAGTGTTTGTGATCCCAGGCTGGACCCCGACCAGCCAGCCAACCCCACGTCGTGAAGATGCCAGCGACGAGGAGAGCAGATAGAGAGAGAGAGAGAGAGAGAGAGAGAGAGAGAGAGAGAGAGAGAGAAGCAGGCACTAGCAAGCAGATAAAAACTCCTATTAGATAAACGCTAGTATATCAACACCATTTTCACACGTGGGGAGAGACATACCAGCTATTATGTCAGACTGTACCTATGTACTCCTACACAAAGTTAGGAGACAGATACAAGAAGAACATTTGGAAACTTTGGAAACTTTTTGCCTCCATCGGGATTATCTGTTGCATTTCTTAATACCTTTTCTTGTCCGGGAGTTAGTGTCTTGTAAGGTATCATTCCTGGGTTTCCACAAAGTAAGCAATATTGTCATTTTTGGGGTCACGTTCTGGGGTACATTTTGTCAAGAAAGGAAGAAGGTTTTTTTTTTTATACCAGGTTCAGGAACATCACGATTTTTTCTCTTTGATGCGACTGAGTTTTTTTCTTCACTAGTTAATGGCAAAAAATCAGAACAAAATGATACTTCTTTCACTTTGTAATATATTCAAAGAGGTTCCATTCGTCACTCGATATGCTTATAGTTACCCTGATCAACCTGACAACCTTACGAGTATTGCATTGTAAGTCCTCTCTGCCTCTTTCTATACACTACACCATTTTACTCAATCTTTTACAACTCAAACTCTCTATGTACGAGAAAACTACTAACCTACACAGAGGTCTTCCATAACAGGTCATATTCCTCAGGTTTATAATCTAAACAAACGATAAAATTCATCATCAAAGTACAAGCCACGATCACCACTCACAATACCGTCATTACTTATAAAATTCTGAATCTGGTTAAACTATAGTAAAGAAACACGAGGCCAATAATTGAGTTGTTGAGGGAGAAAACATAATATTTCCCTCTGCTTGTGTTCAGATATCGATTAAAAGTTTATGTTAAATATGAAACCAGTGTAGACCATCATCATTAATGGATGAGATATAGTCCTCTTCTTCATACAGGAAAGATCAGTGCAAAAAAAAAAAATTAAAATAAGAGAGAGAGGAAAAAAGTTCAAGTCTTGGGAAATGTTCGAAATTTATAAGGACTACACCTCATAGATACATTAATCCTGTTTTATACCCCCAAGAAAGTCTTAAAAATGGGGAGAGTTAGTCTATTTGTATTTATTTTATTAATTTTATTTATTTATTTTATTTATTTATTTATTTATTTATTTATTTATTAATTTATAGTACATCTTCATACACGTTTCTGGGTCTTTGGATACTTAAACTCACTTAAATTTACTATTTTTCTCTTGGTCTTCTTCACTAGATGATTACAGAGACAAATAAGTATATAAGTAAGGTCAGATAAGTACATGTTAAGTCACTTAGATATATGCAAAGTGTGTGTGTGTGTGTGTGTGTGTGTGTGTGTGTGTGTGTGTGTGTGCGTGTAATTTGTAAATGAAGTGGCGAAGGATGAGATGAATGAAGAAACGGAGAGAGAGAGAGAAAGGAGGGGAGACGTACTAAGGAAGAGGGAGAAAGGAGGAATGGGAATAGGGAAAGAAAGGGAGAAGAAAAATAAAAGGTAGGGAAAGAAAAGGATAGGAGAGGGAAAAGGGAGAAGGAAAGAAGAGGGATGGAAGGTAAGAAGGAGGAGGATGGAAGAGAAAGGAGAGAGAGGAGGGAAAAGAAAAGATAGGGAAAAGGGAAAAGGAAGGGAGAAGGAAGAGTGGCAAGGAATGACAAGAGAATAGGGGAGATGGAGAGGGAGGAACGGAAAAAGAGAGGGTGTTAAGAAAGGATAGGAAAGGGAGGAGGGATGAAGGAGAGGCGAAGGAAGGGTGGATGATGAAGGAAATGAGAAGGAGGGAAGGGTGATGAGGGAAAGGAGAAGGAAGGATAGGAGGGGAAGAAGGGTGATGAACGAAGGAAGAAGGAAAGGAGAAGGAGGGAAGAATGAGGAAAGAAAGGAGAAGCAGGGAAGGATGATGAAGGAAAGGAGAAACATGGAAGGATAATTAACCAAAGGAGAAGGAGAGAAGGGCGATGGAGGAAAGGAGAGGAAAGAGTAGAAGAAAAAGAAGAAGGAGAAGAGGAAGAAGAAGAACGAGAAGAAGAAGAAGTAGGACGAGGTCTGCATCACGTGTTGGGGTGAGGGAACATAATTCTGTAGATTATGAAGACATGGCGTCAGAATTTGAAGGTTATGAGGCACTACCCCCAGAATTTAACGATTATGAGAGCGTCGAGGGAGGAGTTTACCGAGGTTTATGAGGCACTGGGCTTAGTATTTTATAACCACCAAGACCTCTGATTAGAATTTAAAGCACATCATGCCCTGGATCACACAGAATTTAAACATTATGAAAAAGGTAGGCTAGTATTTTCGTTTTTTTTTTTTAGTTTTTTTTTTATAATTTATTTTCAGATGTTTTGGAATATTGTTATCTATGCGTTTGGTATAGTTTAAATAGACGGATTGATAGGTATTGCTAGATAGATTAGGTGATATTTGTAGAGAGAGAGAGAGAGAGAGAGAGAGAGAGAGAGAGAGAGAGAGAGAGAGAGAGAGAGAATATGATAAAACAAAATTTTTCGTCAACTTCAGCAGGTGAGAGAGACTGTGTGTGTGTGAGATATATACATATATATAGGAACAGCCAGTCTTCACCCCCAGGTTGGAGGAAGGTACCCAGGCGACCTCCTTCCATCTCCTTCTCCTCCTTGTACCTCCCACCTCCCTCGACCTCACGAACTCTCCCCAAACTGGTCCACTCGAAGAGCCAGAATGAGTCCAGGTTTTTTTTTCTTCACGGAGACTTGTACGCTAAATTTCTCACCTAACTGGAGATGAGAGAGGATGTATTTAACTGGTTCTCTTAACTTACGATACACAAAATGTTAGCAAATATGGCAACGAAACACCATGGAGAGACTATATTAAACCCTCTCACTTAAATAACACTAAGAACACGTATCTAACTGGCAACACAACAACACTAACTAGCAAAGCAAAATGGCATTGAAATAACACAGACACTCTAAATTTACCAACTAGAAATGAAACAACGTATCTCTAACTGGCAACACTATGACACGAAGATGATGGCAAAATTATGGCATCGAAATCCCACTTGGAGACTCAACCGTAAGGAAGAGGCGTTCTTATAATCCAGGTTAGGGCGGAAATTTCAACGTGAGAATCTTAAGGAATCTGCAGCCTGGTGATGAGTGTAAAAGGGTCTTCTCTCCACGACCCTCAGCTGTTATCAGTTATTACCTTGTTATGCTGTTTATCGAGTTTTTGTTGGCATACGAGGAGGAGGAGAGAAGGAAAGGGGGGGGATAGGAGGGGGAGAGAGGGGGGGAGGGAGGGAGGGAAGATCCGATAAGAAGAAGAGCAGAGAATTGTACTAAGAAGAACTGTGAATGAGAAGAGACTGACACAGATGAGAGATAGGAGAGGAGGAGGAGGAGGAGAGGGATAGGTGGGTGGATGGATGGGTGAAGCAGGAGGTAGGTTGGTGGGTGGGTGGGTAGGTAGAGAGGAGGAGGGTTAAAGGAGGAGATAAAAGCAGTGCCGTGAATGGATGTAGCAGCAGGATTGTGGTGATAAGAGAAGGGCGTGGAAGGATAATCAAACGAAGGAGGTTATGTCTTGTTTTGGTGTATGTTTTGGATGTGATGATTCTCCCAAATGATCCAAGAGCAAGATTTTTTTTTTTTTGGTCATGACTTACTTACTTACTTACTTACTTACTTTGCTTACTTACTCACTCACTTACTTACTTACTTACTTACTTTGCTTCCTAACTTACTTACTTACTCACTTACTTACTTACTTACTTACTTACTTTGCTTACTTACTCACTCACTTACTTACTTACTTTGCTTCCTAACTTACTTACTTACTCACTTACTTACTTACTTACTTACTTTGCTTCCTAACTTACTTACTTACTCACTTACTTACTTACTTACTTACTTTGCTTCCTAACTTACTTACTTACTCACTCACTTACTTACTTACTTTGCTCACTTACTTACTTACTTACTTACTTACTTACTTACTTACTTACTTACTTACTTGATAATTAATTCAGTCTTTGTTTATTTTGATTCCATAGTTTTTATTAGTATACTGTATCTCATTCGCTTAATTACAGTTCAATATTTTGATGTTAACTAGATATCGATAACAAAGATTTTTTCCGGAGATCTTACAGTAATTTAATTTATCACCATATACAAACAACCTCACATAGTAAATAGATTAAAAAATATATATATATATTATGAAGATTTATACAATAACATAATATATCCCCGTGATATTTTTCTTCACAAAAACAAACTCACACTAAAAAAAAAAAAAACGCAATGCAGGGTGAAGGTTTAAGGACAGTGTGTGTGTGTGTGTGTGTGTTTGTGTGTGTGTGTGTGTGTGTGTGTGTGTGTGTGTGTTTGTGTTGCAGTATATCTTCTTAGTCATTTTTGCTTTTCTTGTCTCTCTCTACGCTTGTCTTAATAGCTGGACAGATAAACATTACCGCAGACTATAGGATTTAAATCTTCCATTACATTTGTTTTTCTCGTGTATGTGTAATAATGTGCTAGTTTATATTCTCTTAGTCTCGTTACTGAACCAACACCAAAACTCCATGTGTGACAAATGGCAAACAAACAGGCGATGTAATGTTGTTTGATAGATAACTTTATCATTGCTACAAACACCTACAATTACACCTAATCATACTTGCCAAACTTTCATCATCACTAGTATTCTTATCTTTATTATCATCATTGTTATCACTATTATCAAACATCATGTCACCAATACAATCACCATCTTTATCACTGTCATTTTTTTTTATCTTCACTTTCACCATCACCATTATACCTCTGCGTCACCATCTTTGGCACCATCAGTATCATTTACCAAAAGCTCACTTATATTATTCTTTCCTTCGTTGTACTTCTCACTATTCTTTCCCTCTCACTAGCCTCTCAAAAGTCTACTCCCTAAACGTTATTCCAATCCAACCCTCTCACTACCGTATTTATCCCTCTCATTCCCTCTCATCCCTATTTACTGATCACTCATTACCCCCCTTGTCACCATCTTTCTCCTCCTCTCCCCCTCAGTCTTTCCCACTCCTCGTATCATTCTACCCCCTCTCGCCACCCTACTCTCTCATCCCCTTACTTGTCTAACCATCCTATCCCTTATCACCCCTCCCCCTCCCCCCCTTTTCCACACGTCTCCCTCACCCTTCTCCCTTTCGTTCTACTCACCGATTCAACCCTTACACACACACACACACACACACACACACACACACACACCTCACTCTAAAAAAAGATAGTTTCCTCCTTTAACTTCACCACACATAAACCTATGACCTACCCACCTAACACTACGAGACAGGTGCAACTGATCAAAGATGGGTCAGGTAGATAACAAGCACTGTCGCCAGGGACTTCCAAGGTGGTGGGGAGAATTTTACGAGGCTAGGGACAACCATTCTCTTCCTCACCGAGTCTGATTTCATTATAGTGTGGATAGGGGGGGATGGGTGCAGGGTGGGATATTTTACGTTTGTTTTGGGGGAGAAATGTAGGGGAGAGGGTGAGGGTGAATGGAAGGTAAGTGTGTGTGTGTGTGTGTGTGTGTGTGTGTGTGTGTGTGTGTGTGTGTGCCCCTTGACTTAGTGATATTTCCTAACCTCTTTCACATTACCTGAAACCCCATTCTAAAATATCTAACTATTTTTGTCATGTAATGTTAACCACATATTTACGAATCACCATCTAATATGTAATCAAATCACATATCTCCCTGTAAACAAACAACAAATAAGAGGGTAATTGAGTAACTCCCGTCAATGAAGATATAATTTCCAACAATAGGATACACCTCACCCACCGCCTCCTCACTATTGTATGTTGCTATCACGAGAATCACATCACCGTCTTGAGTCCCTTTGGTAATACTTCACCGCTGGTCATGTCACACTTCCTCTGAACATCGTTTTATAGACCCACATCCTCAGGCTATCCAGTAAAGCCGTAAGACTGAACAATTGCCACAATATGATGAGTTATTTAGAGCTAATTGAAGGGATTTTGTGGATAAATTATGTGGTTTTAGGAGGAGTTACCAAAACAAATAAGGAAGGTTTTTGTACTCACCGTGTGTGTTGTGTGGGTACTGTTGCAGCGTGTGGTTGTGGCCGGCGTTGTGGGCGTGAGCGTAGTAGCGAGCTCTTTGTTCACGCCCATTTGAGTCTAGGGAGGTAAAGAACCCATCCACTTCTTCCGGGGGGAGCAGTGTCCCTTGTTGCCCTCCTGTGTGATGGCTGGCTACGCCCCCACTCAGTGAGATTTGTGTCTCGACATTCATGGGTGTCGGGGCGTTAGGATCGTTGGCGTCCATGTGGGTGTGAGTGTCCAGGGCGCCCTCATGGGGGTTTTCGTCCTTGAGGTGCATGCCTGGGGGTCCCTCCTCCATGGGTGGGTGTGCCCCTGGGCCCCCGTCGGTGTACCAGCTGGCCCCGTCGTCGTCCATGGGGAAGTGGTGCTGGGAGACTATACACTACCAGGCCCCCATCACACGACTCTACCGCTCGCTGCCTCTGGTGCTCACTAACACTCTTCACTTGTCATTGTTTTCCACTTTATTACTTCCTTCACTGTTTACTTCTCTTCCTTCGTCTCTTTGTTAATATTATGTCATGAGTCTGGCTGTAAATTCTGAATCGCTTATCACTCAATTTGATCACTTTTGTATATTTTTCCTTCCCACTATTTATTGATATACTTTTCCTCTCCACTTGTTTTTATTTATATTTTTTTTCTTCTCATTTACATCAACACCATCAAACTTATTCTTGTTTGTGTTTCATGTAGTGTTAGTAAGTCATTCTTAACTCCACTTCTTCACACTATAGAATATTTATACGGCTTCTGTGTTAGTCTTACATCCCAACACTATAGTCAGGTCGTAGTAAAATTTTCTAAGTGAAATAAGGAATAACTTCACTATTTACCTCGTGTATTAAAACAAACAACAAAAAAACAGAGGGAATATATCGTCTCACACAATATCCCCCCCACATGAGAAACCTGACAGAGTTTCCTTCTTCATTGGTGTGGGCGTGAGGGCGTGCGGGCGTTGACTCTGGTGGGCGTGGCAGCTATAAGAAGAACAACAACAGCACATCAGCAGCGTCAGGGGTCGTGGACATCCTCCTCCCATGGGCGTGTGACCGTTAAGCCTTATCAGCAACGTTATCTGCAAGACACGGATGTTGATGAGGTATAGCAGCTTCCCGCTACCTTATCGCTGATCTAGCACCTAACGCTACACCGCTAAAGTCACCTACAGAATACGCCTCTAAAAAAACAAAACACAAAATACATATTTTCACCATTAAGGAACAAAATAGCAAGTTTATATCACTTGTTAAAAAATCATAGACCATCTAGAATAAAAAAAAGAAAAAAAAAGAAAAAAAAGATATCAGGTTAATATTATAAATTTATCATATAGTATCAACAGCATCTCTGTCTCATCGATCCCGGAGAGTTTAGTGGGGATGGAGGGGGAGTGGAGAGGGAGGGGTGACGGGGAAGAGGGGGCAGGAGAGGGGGTAGGTGAGGGGGGAGGGAAGAGTGGAGGGGGAGAATGGAGTGTATTCGCTAAGAATGTGGTGAAATACGGCGTCACACACGGGAGTTTATCAGAGCGGAGATGGCTTTGTCCAGCGGCTGTATATAGAGATAAAAATGTCTGTAAAGGTGAATTTCAGACATACGCCTCTTCTTATCTCCTATGTGTGTGTGTTAAGGTGATATGGCTGATGTAGTGGAGGAGTCAAGATGGATTTATATAGGAAGGAAGGAAGGAAGGAAGGAAGGATGCTAGCTGGGTAATATTGTTGCTTTTGTTTACTAATGATTTACTCCAGTGAAGGAAACTTATTGAGTGTTGGTAAGAGTGATGGCAGACTGTATAGTAGTGTGTGTGTGTACTCTCTCTCTCCAGAAAGCCTGGATAGTTAATGGTGTTGATGACAAGGGGGGTGATGACAGAGGTAGTACCCGTCCCCCCATTAGCGTGTTGTGATGGCGGTGGTGTTGTTGGTGTTGTATGACGGTGATGAGACTGATGATGACCTGAGAGAGAGGGAGGGAAGGGAGGGAGGGAGGGAGAGACAGGAAGGGAGGGAAGGGGTGGATGGAGAGAGGTGGATAGAAGGAGAAGGGAAGTGAGGAAAGGAGTGAAAGAGAGTTTGAGGGAGATAAAGTAGGGAGATGGAGGAACACAGAAAGAGGGTATAGGAGTAAAACACAATGGAAGAGAGAGAGAGAGAGAGAGAGAGAGAGAGAGAGAGAGAGAGAGAGAGAGAGAGAGAGAGAGAGAGAGAGAGAGAGAGAGTTAGGATCAGATGTTGTTGTTTTTGTTGTAAGGTTGTGATGGTTGTTGCGGTGGCTGGTTCACTCAACTCCACCATCTTCTACACATCACTGTCTATCAATCACTGTCAATAATCCCTCCTCCCTTCCTTCATTCCACTCTCCTCTCCTGTCCTTATATCCCTGATTATTTAAAACTATCTTATTCTCTTCCTTTCTACGTGTTTACTTTATCCGTTTCATCCTTGTTTGTTATTTCTCTGTTTCTCTATCCCTGTCTTCCTGTCTCTCTGTCTCTATGTCTGTATGTCACGTGTGTGTGTGTGTGTGTGTGTGTGGGTGTGTGTGTGTGGTTAGCAGTGAAAATAAGAGAGATTTAATGCCAAGCAGAAAGAACATGATTAAAACGCATCACATGACAACATCGGACCCCGTAGAAAAGCATTACTTTCCTCCTACCTACATACACCTACGTCCTTCTACGACCCGTTTCAGCATCTAACAGCTTCCTCCTCTTCTTCTTCCTCCTCCTCCTCCTCCTCCTCCTCCTCCTCTTCCTCCTTGCCATCCTCCTCTTCCTCCTAATCCAATTCCTTGTCTCCTACTGTTCTTCCTCATTTTCCTCCTCCTAATCCTAATCCAATTCCTTGTTATCTTCCTCTTCCTACATTTATCTTCATTTTCCTCTTACGTCACTTGTTTACACCCTTACCTTAAAATTACCTCAAATCTTCCCTCTGGTCATCACCTTTTAGGCAGTCAATTTACCCATGAACCCTTAGCCATTGCCTCCCTAAAATCAAACGTCGTCTACCATTTATCCACATCCCTTACCCTAAACTGACCTAAAAATCTCCCCTACTTCCTCATTACACTTGGTCCTAAACTTATCTAAATTTTCCCTAACCCCACGAAGACCTGCCTGCTATTGTTTTAACCCATGTGTTAGGTAAAGGTTGGCTGTCTAACTAACCTCTGCTGGTGTGTGTGTGTGTGTGGGTGTGTGTGGGTGTGTGTGGGTGTGTGTGTGTGTGTGTGTGTGTGTGTGTGTGTGGGTGGGTGGGTGTGTGTGTGTGTGATAATGATGATGATGATGATGTTGAGTTAGTGTGTTTTTCTGTTGTTATTGTTGTTATTTGTTTTTGTTTCTGTTCTCTTGTTGTTGTTTGTTTATTTGTTTCATGTTGTAAATTACTGATGTTATAGTTTATGTTATTGATGATTTTTGTTATTATTATTGTTGTTCTTATTTGTTTTTGTTTCATATGTTGAAGTTATTGATGATGGAGTATTTCTTACATCTATTGCTACTGATATAATTGACAATAATAAGTGTTGTTGTTGTTGTTGATATTGTTGTTGTTGTTGTTGTTGTTGTTATTGATTTTGTTATTGTTATTATTGTTCATGTTGTTGTTAATGTTATTGTTGCTACCGTTACTGTTGTTGGTTTTATCATAGTGTTGCTGTTGTCGTCTTGGTCACACCCAACAAACAGAACGAAAAAGACTAATTTTATTTGTTTTTTGTTTGTTTATTATATAATACAATTTATTATATACGATATTTTTATACATCTTTAAATTATATTGTGATAAATCCAGAGTCATTTTATACCACTAAGAACTATAGAAAAATACTAGAATTGATTCTCTCTCTCTCTCTCTCTCTCTCTCTCTCTCTCTCTCTCTCTCTCTCTCTCTCTCTCTCTCTTTCTCTCTTCACTGTATCTCTCCCCCAATTAAGGACAGAGAGACACACACACACACACACCATAGGTATCGTAGCTATGACAACCGCCTGTGGTCGAGTCTACAAGAAACAGGATGACTATCGTAGGAGATGGTAGGAGTGGGTGTCCTTAATTGGGCGATGGTAATGAAGGTAGCCGTGTTGTAATTGGTGTTAGGAGAGCTGTGGTTAGTGATTGGGAGGTGGGGGGGTGGGGGCAGGGGTGGAGGAGGAGGAGGAAGAGGGGGGGGGATGGGGTGGAAGAAGAGGGATAGGTGTAATTAGAATGGAGTGGTTAATTATTGGTATCAGAGAGCTGGGTATAAAGGGGTTGGTTGGGAAATTGGTTGTGAAATTGGTTGTGAAATTGGTTGGGAAATTGGTTGTGAAATTGGTTGGGAAAAAGTGAGATTTTTTGTTATTATTATTTAGTTTAAGAAAAAAGACAAATAAGAGTACACACACACACACACACACACACACACACAAAGTGAACAACAACCTAACAACTCTTAATAACCTCGCTAGGAAACTACTAACCATAAAACCTAATAAGAATCTTTATAACTACCCACCAACCCACCCTAACAATCACTCCTTCTACCAAAACAACCAATTACACAACCTCTAAACTGCCATATTACAACTAGCTAATTCACTCAACCCTCCATAAGGCTCTAACTTAAAGCCCCTTTCTGAGACGACACCTGAAAATTGTCACTTGAAGCGCCTTATGACCTTCAAGTAGCTAATCAATGGGCTTTTTCATATTGTCCTGGAGTTTCTATTGGTTGATTGGGCTGTCGGCTGATGAGGTGGGTGAATTTTCGTTTGATATGTGACTTCAAAATCCCCTTCTTGTGCGGTGTGAAGATTAAAGCTATGAATAGTGATGATGATGATGATGATGATGATGATGATGATGATGATGATGATGATGATGGATACTAAGTTTTTACGATGTATGTAAAATAAATGAGGCGCCATCACACACACGCACACAGAGTAAAGTCATAACTCAGACAAAATCTTCCTCACAATATATGCTATAAAGTTTACAAATTCAATTTAAATAAAATAAACAAGGTGTTAACAGAGGAGTCACCCATAAAGAGAAGACGTAAGAGGGGGAAAAGACGAAGAAAAAAAAACAAAATATCTAAAGGTAAAAGAAGTGTTGATGATCAGATGAACAGCAGCTGAACAAAAAGATGTTCAGGAGGTGGAATGTGACGCTTCAACATTCCACCGCGGGGATGAACACCTGTTGTTGTGTTTTGTTGAACATATGACTTTAGAGAATTGTGCCACTTATGTTTAGTTCATTATTGTTTCTCTCTCTCTCACACACACATAGGATAGATAGGATAGATAAATAGATAGAAATAAACTTTGATAGATAGATAGATTGACAGGTACAGGTGCGTGTCAGGCTTATATAAAGGTAAGGATGGTTTACCTTATTATACGCTTGGCTAACTTTAATTACCTGGAATAATACCTAGGCCCGTAGTGTGTTGTTGTTGTTATTATTATTATTATTATTATTATTATTATTAGTAGTAGTAGTAGTAGTAGTAGTAGTAGTAGTGAAAATGCTGAAGATTTGAACTTTCATGGGTAATAATAATAATAATAATAATAATAATAATAATAATAATAATAATAATAATAATAATAATAACCATCGTCAATAAATGCCGTAGTTAATAGTCATCAACTTTTACCACCCCATCAATGAAGTCATCAACATTAACCACCACCACCACCATCATCAACATTAACCACTACCACCACCACCATCATCAACATTAACCACTACCACCACCATCATCAACATTAACCACCATCACCATCATCAACATTAACCACCACCATCATTAACATAAACCACCACCACCATCATCAACATTAACCACCATCACCATCATCAACATTAACCACCACCATCATTAACATAAACCACCACCACCATCACAACATTAACCACCATCACCATCATCAACATTAACCACCATCACCATCATCAACATTAACCACCACCGTCATTAACATTAACCACCACCACCATCATCAACATTAACCACCACCACCATCATCAACATTAACCACCACCACCATCATCAACATTAACCACCACCATCATTAATACATTAACCACCACCACCATCATCAACATTAACCACCACCACCATCAACAACATTAACCACCACCACCATCATCAACATTAACCACCATCATCAACATTAACCACCATCACCATCATCAACATTAACCACCACCATCATCATCAACATTAACCACCACCACCATCATCAACATTAACCACCACCACCACCATCAACATTAACCACCACCACCATCATCAACATTAACCACCACCATCATTAACATTAACCACCACCATCATCAACATTAAGCACCGCCATCATCATCAACATTAACCACCACCACCATCAATATTAATCACCACCATCATCATCATTAACCACCACCACCGTCAATAGACGTCATCAACATTAACCATTACCACCACCATCATCATTAACCACCACCATCATCCATATAAATCATCAACATTAACCACCAATTCATCAGGTTACAGAGAAACAAAAAATATCCCCGCTGAACCTTGACTAAAGCCACGTAACACACTTAACATGTTGTCACACCTCTTGCACGTGCCTCCACACCTGGCTATGAGTACCACCTGTAGTAATTATGTCACACCTCCACACAGGATATACACCGTGTTAGTTAGAGCTTAATCCCGAGAGAGAGAGAGAGAGAGAGAGAGAGAGAGAGAGAGAGAGAGAGAGAGAGAGAGAGAGAGAGAGATAGATAGATAGATAGAGAGAGAGAGAGAGAGAGAGAGAGAGAGAGAGAGAGAGAGAGAGAGAGAGAGAGAGAGTTAGTTTTCAACCCCCCCGGAAGCTAACCATTGAGCAAATAACAGGTATTATAGTAATGGGTGTAAGCAGTATACCTAGACGATGTAATGTACCGTAGCGTAGCGCAACTGTTCACACACGTCTGTATATACACAAACACAAGGAAATCATACACAGTTCCTCACACCAGACTATTAGACTCATATATATACATACAAATCCAAACCCATTTATACATTGTGTATTTACACCTATTATATATATTCATGTGCAAAGTTTATCGTACACAAAGCAATCACACACATATACACACTTGCATATACATACACTTACACACACACACATACACACAGAGGTAAACATACACACGTACAATACATACACAGACACTCGCGACTTACCAAGGTACATAGTCCACTTTTGGTTATGTTATTGTTTATACTTTAACAACAATATAGTAGTGGTTTAGGTAGACCTGCAGTCACTCTCTAGCTGGTTGTACTGTCCTGGCCACTGGCTGTCACTGTCCAGCTGGTAGCACTGTTTCTGATCCTTGGCTGTCACTGTCCAGTTGATGGTCCTGTCCTAGTCAACTGGTACTCACTCTTCAAGTTCATGGCACAGTTTTGGTCACTGACGTAATCACTAATCAGTTGGTGACACTGCCCTGGTCACTTGTGATCATCATTTAAGTCTTGGCACTGTCACTGTTTACTGTTTAACTAGCGATACTGTCCTCGTCACTGTACAACCGATTGCACTTTCCTTGTTCACTATTCAACTGTTGGCATATTCCCGGTCACTGGCTGCCACTGTTCAATTGGGGCACTGTCCTATTCACTAGCAGTCACTGTTCACCTGGTATCACTGTCTTGGTCACTGGCGGTCATTGCTTAACTGGTGACACTCCTGGTTACTGACGGGCACTGTTCACCTGGTGGCATTGTCCTGGTCACTGACGGTCATTGTTCAGCTGGTAGCACTGTTCTGGTCACTGGCGGTTACTATTCTGCTAGTGGCACTGTCCGACACCGCTTGACCCGTACTGATTTACTGAGGGCCCTTGAGGCTTTTACGAATATTTTGCCACGGCGTTCGTAAGTGCTCGTGCGCAAGTGACTCTCACGGGAGTCTCGCTTCTACGACCACCTGCCACAGACGTCACTACCCCGTACTGAGGAGCATTAGGGGGGGATGGGGGGCTCCGGCATTGTGGGGTCGGGGGTCAGTCAGTAATGGGGGGGAGGTGGGGGGATGAGGGGAAGGAAAGGAGTGGGGGAGGTGAGGGGGGAGGGTCTCCAAGGGGGAGTTAGTTGGTCGGTAGGTGGTAAGGGGGAAGAAGGGGGTTAAAGTGGGGGGTCGTTGGTCCACGGTGGCACTTCACATAAAACTTCCTTTTCTTCAAGTAGCACCTGCACACACCGCCCCCCACAACAACGGGCCGTAAACTCGCTGCTCCTCGCCACACTTTGACTTAGGGGGGGGGGAGGGGGGATGGGGAGAGGGGGAGACGGTCTCGAAGGCTGAGGGAACGAAATCCTCACGTTCTTTGACCCGAACCACTTTGACAAAAACGCGTTCAGCAGCCGAGTCCCCACGAAGCTGTAGTCCTCCTCCTCCGCCGCCGACGACCGCCGCCGCTCACGACAACAACACAATACCACAGTCCTCTCTCTCTCTCATCAGCCGGTGCTCCTCCTCCCAGCTCTATAGGAGGCCATACTGGCTGGTGTGGTGTTTGTTTTGTTTGGTAATAATGAGAGAGGAGGTTATCACAGCGTGGAGATGGCAGATAACCTGCTTTCTGATAACACTATCTTCACCACCCCATCGAGGCCACGCCAGCTCCGCCTAGTGGCAGTCTCTCGAACCATACATGAGACTCGCGGCGCCGGGCCCACGTTCCTAGCGCCATCTCTTCTCTTTTTTTATTTCGATTTTGTATGTAATTGTGAGTAATAAGTGGCAGACGCGGCTTGCGGAGAGTGCAGGAGTGAGGTAAGGGTGTCACGGCACAGTATTGTTATTTTTTTAATACCTCCGTTTTTTTCGAGTTTCCCATTCTCGTTTTCGTGCACAGCCGACTGCCGCCCATGTGTCGACTCCGCCCACTACGATAAGATCTGTGATTGGCGGGCGCGGCAGGGGGTGGAACGAGCATGCGCCGCAAACAGCCAATCCCAGCGCGAGTTGAGACTAGATGAGAACGATAAGGACACAAGCACACTGCAATTAGAAATAACAATTTGATAAAGTAGTGCTCATCATTTTCACATTGCTTCATCTTGCTTTGATAGATAACCTGCAACATTGCATCGAGTCATAGCTATATCTAGATGAGGGAGATGACCGAAACTCAGCGAAAAAACGCCGATGAGCGAGAAACCTGTGGCCGGATTGTGATTGTATCTCCACAAACTGCTCAGCTCACAGAGGTGCACATGCAAATTGGCGAGCTTAGAGAAAGTACATGTGTTAGGGTAGAGCCGAGACATTCTGCTAGGGGGAGTAGTTTATGGGTGCGAGCTGAGGGAAGAAGAGGATAGGAGGAGAAGAAGAAGAAGAAGAAGAAGGAGGGAGAGGAGGAATATAAAAGGAGGCCTGTAGCAAGAGAAGGTGTTAGTTGATTCCCAGTCTGTGTGTTTTTAAAGTTCTTGTCAACCACTTAGACTCTTGGTTGACGTGCCTGCAAGAGATGTTGTTTGTTTTACTTTAACGTGAAGAAGGAAGACCAGGAGGAGGAGGAGTAGGAGGAGGAGGACGTTAACTTTGTATGTATGTGTATGTGTGTGTGTGTGTTTGTGTGTTTGTGTGTTTGTGTGTTTTGAAAACTCTCGGTGTTTTTGTTCTGCTTTTTTTTTGTTGTTGTTGTTGACGTTGTTGAAGAAGAATTTGGGTTAAGTGTCTTTGTTGTTGTTTTTGTTAATGTTTGTTTGTTTGTTTGAAGGTCAGATGTCATTGTTTGCATGGTGATGACTAATGGTGATATATGACTTATTGGTGGTGACTTATGGTGATGACTAATGGTGGTGACTTATGGTGATGACTAATGGTGGTGACTTATGGTGATGACAATGATGATGACTTATGGCGGTGACTAATGGTGACGACTAATGGTGGTGACTTATGGTGATGACTTATGGTGGTGACTTATGGTGATGACTAATGGTGATGGCTTATGGTGGTGACTTATGGTGGTGACTTATGCATATGACTTATGTTGATGACTTATGGCGATGACTCATGGTGGTGACTTATGATGGTGACTTATATGATTTTTGGTGATGACTAATGGTGGGACTTATTGTGATGACTTATGGTGGTGATTTATGGTGATGACTAATGGTGATGACTATGGTGATGACTTAAGGTGATGATATATGGTGATGACTTATGGCGGTGACATATGGTGATGACTTTTGGTGATGACGTTTGGTGGTGACTTAAGGTGGTGATTTATGCTGATGACCAATGGTGATTACTATTGTGATGACTATGGTGGTGACTTATGGTGATGACTAATGGTGATTACTATTGTGATGACTATGGTGGTGACTTTTGGTGATGACTAATGGCGGTAACTTATGGTGATGACTTTTGGTGATAACTTTTGGTGGTAACTTTTGGTGATGACTTTTGGTGTTGACTTTTGGTGATGACTGTTGGTGGTGACTTATGGTGATGACTTACGGTGATGACATGTGATGAAGGCTTATAGTGATGATTTATGATTGATGGCTTATGATGGTGACTATGGTGATGACTATGGATGACTTATGGTGATGACTTACGGTGATGACATGTGATGAAGGCTTATAGTGATGATTTATGATTGATGGCTTATGATGGTGACTATGGTGATGACTTATGGTGATGACTTATGGTGATGACTTACGGTGATGACTTGTGATGAAGGCTTATGGTGATGATTTATGATTGATGACTTATGATGGTGACTATGGTGATGACTTATGGTGATGACTTATGGTGATGACTTACGGTGATGACTTGTGATGAAGGCTTATGATGATGATTTATGATTGATGACTTATGATGGTGACTATGGTGATGACTTATGGTGATGACTATATTGGCTTATGGTAGCTTATGATGATGACTGATGATGACTTATGATGATTACTACAACGATTTCATTTTATTACTCCTGTTCCTTTTATTGCGATTAAAACATTTTCTATTAATGTATAATATATACTGGGAAAAGTTCATCTACTACTACTACTACTACTTCTACAATAGTTATTCCTGCCTTTAATATTTCAATAGCTGTTACGATTATAATTACTATTGCTGTACCGCTACCGTTCCTACCACTATTACTACTACAATTGTGTTGCTACCACTATTATTACTATTGTTGGTCATATTACTACTACACCTATAAGTAGTGAAAATAGTATAATAGTGGTAGTAGTGATAGTTAATATATAGTAGTAATAGTAGCAGCAATAATAATAGTAATAGCGATCAGTAGTAGTAGTTAATAAGGAAAAAAATATATTTGAAACATTAACAGTATTTTAAGTAATAAAAACAAAAAACAAAAAACAGGAAAATAACAGATATATAAGAATAAAATAAAAGCAAAACAAACACAAGAATGATAGAACGAGAGAATGTGAATATACAAATTTAACCACGAATGCTAACACACAGGTGGATTGCATTATGACACCTGTGAAAAAGCTGCATATGCGTGTGCCTGTGTGTGTGTGTGTGTGTGTGTGTGCATTACAAAGGTATATCACATCAAACAGGGGCGTATAACAAATAGCATAACATAATTACAGAAATGAGGGAAGCTTGTAACAGCAATATATATATATATAGTTCAAGGTTTGCAATGACAAGAGCAACGACAGGTATCATGAAGACCTGCAACAGTAACTCATAAGAATGTCGACAAAACAGAAACAACACCGGGCATTACTAACACCCACGATCATGATTAATTAACACCAAAATCTAATTATTAACACCATTAACAGTAATTACTAACCACAATAGTAATAAAAATTAATAAAAAAAATATAACATTACACACTAACAACAATAACAATATCAATGACAACAACAATAACTATTAATCGAAAAAGCAATAACAATAACAACTAATAACACCAAGAACAACAGTAATTACTAACAAAATAAACAAGAACTGTATGAAAACTAACAATAGGAAGTTACAGCTGCAGCATTAACAATAACAGCAATGTAAAACAGCAAGAACAGTTTATTTATCAGCAACAGCAGTAATTGTCACATTAACAGGAAAAAAGGCACCCAAAACTGGAACAGCTTGTCTAGAGTATCAACAACAAAAACATTAACAGTAACAACAGAAACAGTAACATCAACAACAGAGGGCAGGAGAGGTCTGGTCAACCCGTTCGGTCGCCTCGTCCAACACACACACACACACACACACACACACACATCAACTCTATGGCCCGGCCCCGCCCGTCTTGACACACGACTTTGCTTTGTTCAATTCGTCTTCTCATTCTTTTCTCAGGTCTACTAATTCTCCCCCACTCATCCTTCTCCTCCCTCCTCTACCTCTCATTCTCCTTCTTCCTTACCACTCCCCCTCCTCCTCCTCCTCCTCCCTCTCTTCCCCCCATTTCACCCCTCCTCTTTCTTCATGACACCCTCCTGTTGCCTATCTTCCTTCTTCTTCATCATCACTCCCTCTTTTCAGTTCTCCCTCTTCCTCCTCTCCCCTTTTCCTTCCCCTCTTCCTTCCACCCTTTCTCATCCATCCTTCTTCTTCATCACTCACCGCTTGTCCCTAACTCTCTCCTCTGCCTCCTCCAACCTCATCAATCTCTCTCTCTCTCTCATGTTCCACCTCTTCCTCTCCTCCTAACCCATCATTCACTTTCCCTCTCTTAATTATCTTATTTTCTATTCCTCTTTTTCTGGGTTATCGTCACATGTCGTTTCCTTCCTTCCTACCTTCCTTCCTTCTTTCTATGCATCATCTTACCTTCAGGTTCTTTATCATTAACGACCACAAAAATGTATTCCAGATCACCTGAAGATTAGACCTAGATTATCCACCTTAAACCTAACCTAACCTAACCTAATTTTTACTCCTATACTCAGTGGTTAACTAAGTTCTTGAAAGGGAATTTTTGTTGAACTCGAAGACATTTATGTATCAGTAATTAAACTCATTTTAATTGCTTCATGTTATAACAATGTCATTATTATAGTTGAATTACCTGAAGATTAGACATTCTAGCTTATTTCACCTAATGATTATTAATGTTACCTGAGAGGGGTTAGATTAGTGTGTATGTGTGTGTGTGTGTGTGTGTGTGTGTGTGGATAAGTGGATGAATAGGCGGGTAACTATATGCGATGTATGTACAGTATAATTGCATCTACGTATATGAGTAATATTGCATTATGTATAAAGTTGTGTCATCATACATGCCTCTGTATACCCTCATATGAGACTATACACTCATACATACATACATACATATGTATATTGCACAACCAAATATATATTTTCTCTGCTTAAAAGTATTCATTTTTGAAAGTAGTAATTTTTTTGTCGTTATGAATAGTTTATATAACCAGTTATCAATTTATGAGTTAATAATTTGAAGTGTAAGTTATTTTATCGCTATTAAACTGTTATCTTATCGAAGCTACACATAGATGACTAAGGTGTTGTACCACTAGCCAGGTGTGAAGTGTTCAGGTGTAGTAGTTCCTTGTTCACTAAGTCAGGATGTTTCCCAGACATATCATTATTATTTTTTTATGTATTTACCTTATTTAACTTCATTTTTTCTTCTTTTTCGTCTTCTTAATTTGCTTATATTACCTTTACTATTCTTTTGTAAATATTTGCAATTGTACAAATGGTCAACTTTGCAATTCTGTAATTTTAACATTTGATTTTACTCAACGATGGACCAAGGGCGACCCACATACATTGTACCTTGATAGTATGACCCAAAGCCATGTTATCCTTGTTAATTACACCATAGATCACTTATGAGGTACTAACCCTGGGCGTCTACTATCTGGACCTGACGTCATTTAACTGATAGGTTGATATAGGTTAAGTACATCTCTCTTTTTCATATAGTCTGGACATGGGGTAAGCTAGTTAGGTTATCCCAACAAGCTGGTGAGGATGTTGTTTTGGATGACAGTGGATATCAATGGCATATTCTCTTCTGTTTCTTCGCCTTTTTTTTTCATTGTTCTACTCCTTCTTCTCTTCTTATTATCCTCTCACCTTCTTTACCCATTTGTTTCCATCTTCTTACTCTATATGTGTCTTCTCCTTTCTTTCCCTTCCTCTTTTTTTTCTTCCTTACTCCATAACCACTCCTTCTTCCCCTCATTCCCTCCTTTACTCCTCTATCTTCCTCTCATTCCCCATCCCCTCTCACACACTTCCTCCTTCGTTACCCCTCCATTAAATCCCCTTCTTACCTCTCCTTTACCCACTCATTCCCTCTCTTACACTGTCTTCCTCCTTCCCACCCTAACACCCCCTCCCTCCCTCCCTCCCTCCCTCCCCCTTTTCCTCCAGCTTCCTCCCCCCCCCCTCCTTCTCAAGACATGTAAACCATCTCCATCGTGATGGTCGGGGAGAGGGTGATGGAGAAGGGGAGAATGAAGGAGGAGAGGTTTGGGGGGTGGAAGGAGGAGAGGTTGGGGGGGGGGGTTATAGGGTAAGAGAGACTAAAACGTGATTTGGACTTTACATACAAATGGGCGTTGTCGTAGAGCCTAGAATCCTCTCTCAAGCTAACGAGCCCTTGAGCCCTAAGAGCCGGGAGTCGAAGGGTGGCCCCGACGCTTATTGGTAGCCCGTACGCCAGGGTATGCAAAGCAGAGGTGGTGGAGGCTAAATAAATTATTGGATATTAAGCAGAGAGTATCTTTGTTACTGGAGACTTAACAAGGCGTGAGACATCTCTATTGGAGGTGGAAGATGGTGGTGGGGATGGTGGTGGAGTGGTGGGGATGGTGGTGGAGTAGTGGAGGTGGAAAGAGTGTGGTGGGGGTGGAGAAGGAGGAGATGGGAGGGTATGAAGAGAGGTGGTGAAGGGGAAGAGAAAAGATGGCGAAAGTGGTAGTGTAGAGGGATAGATGTGTGGGAAGGAGGGTTTGGAAGGAGAGAGGGGAAAGAGGTTATATGGGAGGGGAGAGAGAGAGGTGGTATGGGGAGAGATGGAAGGGAAGAGGTGTAGTGGGTATGGAAGGTAAAGGTGGAGGTGTATAGGCGATGGAGAGGTGGGGGGTGAGAGGGGAAGAGAGGCTATGGGGGTGTGAGGAGGAGGTAAGAGAATGAGAACACAAATATAAATAGGAGAGAGAAGTAATGAAGATAGATGAAGACGTCATGATTATCAATATATGGAGAGAGAGAGAGAGAGAGAGATTAGTGGTGAAGGTGGTCATCATCACAAAAAAAACTCCCTCACTTGGTAAACAAAAATTAAATACAGTCAGTAAGTCAGGAAACAATGTGTTGGGGGGGAGGGGGAAGGTGAGGGGAGAGGAGTGAGGTAGGTGTAGGTAAGGGAAAGGGAAAGGTAAGTTAGGGAGGGGAAAAGGTATATGTATAGGTAAGGAAGAGAGGAAAGGGGGGGCTAAGAGAAAGAAAAGGATGAAGAGGAGAAGGAAAGGTAAAGGAAAGAACGGGAGAAGGAAAAGAAGCTAAAGAGAAGGAATTGGGAAAGGGAAGAAAAAATGAACAAGTTGAAAAAGATATACAGGAAAGAAAACGAATATAGATGGTAAGGGAAATGAATAAGAGGCAAAGAAATGGGGGAAATACACAATAAAAGAGGAAAGGGCAAAGGAAAAGATATGCAAGCATGGTAGAAACGATGGGGGTGAAGAAAGGATGGGGAAATGTATACTGCAAGGAAAAGGAGAAGGAGAAATAACAGGAAAGATGTAAGAGTAAATAAAGAAAATAGAATGACAAATATAAAGTAAAGAGGAGATAAGGATAGAAGAGAGATTGAAGGAAACAAGAAAAGTAAGGATGGTATTGAGAGAAAAGGGAAAAACTAAGAAATAGAAAAGAAGGAAAATGGAGGGAAGAATAAAGATGAAGAAAAGTGTGTAGGGAAGAATAGCAGAGCAGAGATAGAGAAGATGAGGAGGAGGAGAGGGGGGGGGAGAATAAAAAGGAGAAAAAGACGTGGAGGATGGGGAGGAAAAGGCGAGGAGGAAGATTAAGAGAAGGAAGAGATAAAATAAGGAAGAAAAGTAAGAGGAAGGACAGAAGAAGAGAAATTGATAGGAAAAGGAGAATTGGAGGAAGATAGAGAGGGAGGAGGTAGAATGTAGGAAGATTGAGAGATAAAGAAGGAAAAGGAGGAGATGAAGAAAATAAATAGTGAGAAGGGGAGATATAAGAACGAAACGAACGGGGAAAAGTGATGGAAGAGAACAGGAGGAGGAAGAGGAGGAGAAGGAGAAGGTTGGGTGTTGAGAGGAATCCAAGAATTTACGAGTATTTCATGCAAAGTCTGACTGCCCTTTGTCTGCCCTCCTCCTCCTCCTCCTCCTCCTCGTCCTCCTCGTTGTCTTCCTTCTCATGCTTCTTTTCCTCTTCCCTTATTCTTTAGTCTTCCCCCTACTCCCTTCTTCTCCACTACTTTTCTCCTCTCCTACTTATTCCTCTTCTTCTACTCCTTTTACCTTAATACCTTCCTACACTTCTCCTTATTCTCTTCCTCTTTCTGTTCCCTAATACACCTATTCTTCCTTCATTTCCTTCCCCATGATCTTCTTCCTCAGCCCCTCCTTCACCTCCTCCCATTACTCCTGCTTACCTCCCTTACTTCCTCTGCTTCCTTCTTCCTTCCTCCCCTCTTTTCCTCCTTCACTTCCTTCTCATTACTATCTCTCTCTACTTTCTTATCACCACCTCTTTCCCCTTCCTGCACCTCCCCAACTAGCTTTCTGCTCTCCTGTCTTCCACCTCTTCCTCCCCACTACCTCCTTCCCCTCCTCCCCACTACTTCCTTCTCCTCCTCCCCACTACCTCCTTCCCCTCCTCCCCACCACCTCCTTCCCCTCCTCCCCACCACCTCCTTCTCCTCCTTCGTCAACTCAACCATAGTCACCGGGAGAGAATAGATAAATAGTGATAGCAGTTGTGTCTGTATTCACCCTAAATGGGATCCCAACCTAGGCTCAATGATCCAGTGTCTACCAAGTCCCAACCAGCCACTGCATGTGACTCTCTCGTCTAAGCAACTGATAAGTACTGGAGAGGAGAGGAGGGGAGAGGAGGAGAGGAGAGGAGAGAGAGAGGAGAGGAGGTATGATGATAAGGGGAGAGATATAATGAGATGAGAAGAGGAGGCGGAAGAGCGAAGGTGAGACGAGGGAAATAGTGAGAGGAAAAAGGAAGGACAAGCGGATGGAGGGTGGGATTGGAGAGGGGAAGGAAAGGAAGAGAAAACAGAAGAAATGGGTAAAAGGTGAAATAGGAGGATACTGGGGAAGAAGAGGAGAAAAGGGAAAAGGTGAAAGAGTTGGAGAATAAAGGAGAAGGAAAGGAGAGACGAGAATAAAAGGTTAATGAAAAAAGGAAAAGAAACGGGAAAGGATGAAGGAAGAAGTAAAACAAAAAACAGATAGGACAAAGGAGAAACAGGAGAGACAGAAGAAGAGGACGAAAGGGGTAGTTAGGGGAACTTTGAATAACTTGAAGGAAGGAAAGAGGAGGAAGAGGAAGAAGAATAATAAGGGTGAAGAGATGGAAGCAAAAGGAAGTGGAAATAAAGTAAAAACTGGAAAAGAAGAATGAGAGAAGGGGATAATGGGAGAACTGATAGTCATATGAGAGAGAGAGAGAGAGAGAGAGAGAGAGAGAGAGAGAGATGGAAGTTTCTCTCTCTCTCTCTCGCTCTCTTTCTCTAACATGCCTCCCCTTGACAGTTGTCCTCCCCCCCTCCCTATCTATCCACCACCAACTATTCCCCCTCTCCTTATTCCTTTCCTCTATCCTCTCTCAATACATCTCCCTATCCCTCTATGTACCTCTATTTCACTCCTTTGTCTCTCTCTCTATCCTTAATCCCTAACCCCTTCCCTCCTTACCCTTCCCCTCTCTCTATCTTTATCATCGTCCTTTCAACCCTTCTATCCTCATTTCCATTCCCCCCTTCCCATCTACTCTCTTCCTCTCCCCTCCTTCAGCATTTTCTCTCCTTCCATCCCCATTTCTAGTCCTCTTTCCTCACCACCTTTACCAAGTCTATGTCAACTTACACGTGTCACCATATCTGAGGCAACTTATCTGTGGCACATTGATCATGGCAACTTCTCGTCCACGTGTCCCCGGCCACTAATCCAAGTTGCCAGATTTGTGATTCTACTATGCTTGTGTGTGTGTGTGTGTGTGTGTGTGTGTGTGTGTGTGTGTGTGTGTGTGTGTTTCTGTAGTAGTTAATGTGTGTATGTTTGTATGAATATGTATGTTATTAAGTGTTTAAGTTTAGTATACATGTGTGTATTTTATGAATGTATGGAAAATATATAAGGCTTATTATAACTATTCAACAACAACAACAACGACAACAACAACAACAACAACGACAACAACAACAACAACAACAACAACAACAACAACAACAACAACAACATGACAGTACATTATAATACATCTGTCATTTTCTTTCCCCCAAATCATATCCGAAATTATACTTCCTCTTCATGTTTTTTTGTTCCTTTCTTTTGTATCTAATCTTGTTTTAGGATTTAGGTTTATTATTTCCCTGAGTGACGCGTCGTGAGGGTATGAGGGCCCCCCCGTCAGCAGCTTGTGGCCCATCAGGAACATGTCATACTTGGCTCTTAATGATTCCCCTGCAGTAGACTTAAGTATGTAATTTTCTTCATTAGATGACGGGGAGTGAGGAGCCCGAGTGGTGAGCTGAGGGTAAAGTGACGCCCAAATTGAGTAAATTATAGGCGTAACATTTTGTTTACTCCCGGAGCATGACATGTGGAGATCGCGACTACGAGTTGCCGAATGTTGATAATTTATTGCCAATATCTGTTTCTCTCCGTATCTCCTGGAACCATCGCCCATCCTCTCGAGTTCTCCCGAGTTCTTGGTCGATGCTGCTGCATTTCGCTGCTTTAATCAAATCAAATATCTACCCCGATGAAATACACGAGAGAAATTAATTTATTACATAAGTCGGCGACAATATCATTCGTCGGCAACAGAGGCGGTAATGACAACACGGACTGGGCGACAGGTGCTCCAGCCGACCAATCATGTCGCTCCACTCATCACCACATCCGGGAAACTGCTTCCATCGCTGACCAATCAGGGGCCTGGAAGCAAATGTACCTCGTCACGTGACTGTATCTTTTCATGCACAGTTGTCTATATATTGACAGCAACATTATTGACTCCGGACACGGGTGAAAACTAGTGAAAATTACGGAATACGGTGGAAATGTGCAAGTTGCTGCATGTCCGCCGGTCAATAATTCTTGAGGAATATTGAGACGGTACCCCGGTCAACGACGGTGACAGACAGTTACGTAGCGTTTTTATGACGGTATAATTACTGGTCACATTATGTGGGGAGACGGAAGTGGAGGGGGATACAAAATGGCGACGGTGTGGTGTTGGCCAGGTAGGGAACACACAGGTAAATGGTTGATTGCCTCAGAGGGACTCCTAATTAATATTGGACTCACTTTTATATTTTTCTCATTATTTTTTTAATTATCACAATATACAGAAAATTATTTACCTCACATCATTACAGAGTTATAGAAAGTCCAGCAAATGTGTCCTCTACTTTGCCATAAATTATTCACTATTTAATGGGAAAAATAATATTCACAATTTTATTCATCGGGTCTTTGAGGTTTTTAATGAGTTTTTCTGTTTGTTTTGGAATCATTACAAAAAAATAATATATACTTTAGGTCATTTTAATTTCTTGATATTGTAGTAAGTTGAAGACAAAATATTGCTTTTTTTTTACTTTATTTTAATCATTAACATTGTCACCATCCCCACGGAAATTTTCATCATCACCAAATATTTTTTACCATCACTACCACCATTGTCACCATCACCACTTTCACCACCATCACTGTCACCACTTGATTGTCACCTCCATCATTATGTCGTCACCACCACTGTCACTACCACCACTACAATCACCAAACCTACTCTCATTGCTACCAACTGTTACTATTACCAGTCACCACCACCGTCATCACAATCACTATCACCGCCACTACAGTCACCACCATCACTCTCACCACCATTACAGTCACCACCATCACTATCACCACTACTACACCACCAGCACTCTCACCACCACCGTCATCACAATACACTACCATCATCACAATCACCATTACTAGTCACCACAACCACTATCACCACCAACACCGTCACCTCCACTACATTCACCACCACTACAGTCACCACCATCACTCTCATCACCACTACAGTCACCACCATCACTCTCACACCATCACTATCACCACCACTACAGTCGCCACCATCACTCTCACCACCTACAGTCCTACCATCACCTCATCACCACTACAGTCACCACCATCCTCTCATCACCACTACAGTCACCACCATCACTATCACCACCACTACAGTCCACCACCATCCACTCTCATCACCTACAGTCACCACCATCACTATCCTATCACCATCACTCTCATCACCACTACAGTCCACCACCATCACTCTCACCACCACTACAGTCACCACCACACTCTCCACCACCACTACAGTCACCACCATCACTCTCACCACCACTACAGTCTCACATCACCACTACAGTCACCACCATCACTCTCATCACCACAGTCACCACACTCTCACCACCACTACAGTCACCACCATCACTATCACCACCACTACAGTCACCACCATCACTCTCATCACCACTACAGTCACCACCATCACTCTCATCACCACTACAGTCACCACCACACTCTCACCACCACTACAGTCACCATTTCATCAACAGTGCTGTAAGAACTAAAATAAAATCAATTACTATTTCTTCCACCATATCAACAAAATATTTACAAATAAAACCCTAATAAATGTTAAAGAAAAAAAATAATTCCATTTCATACGATTATACACATCAGCACTACAGGTAGAGACATGAAGGTAACAAGAGGAGCCACACAAGACCACCATCACTGGCTCGCTGCACTACAAAGACTCACCTTTACCTGTGTATGTGTGTGTGTATGTGTGTCCAAGTAGTATCTAAACCTTGAACCATTTTGCCAAGACCAATACCAACCCACCATTGTGCCACCACCTCTTTGGCCCAACAGAGCCTTTAATCCAAATTGCCCGACACAATAGAGGAAGGAAAATGTTGTAAATATCTATCCACCATACGATCGAAATTACCTCCCCACAATAGCACATTTTGGGGGAATATTCACGTTTTGGAAAGAGAATGGTAACAGGGTAGTACTTGGAATCAAATAGCAGGAAAAAAAAAGATCTGGGAATGCAATCTTACTCGATGGTCCACAATACCACAGTGGTACTTGTCGTCGTGGTAGTAGTATAAGAAGTATAAGTAGGTGGTACCACGCACAGGGTCATGGAGGTATACCACTCAGAAGGGGCGGAATTTTACACAAAAGAAAACTTTATTTGGTAGCACTCCAGTCGCCACGAGTGTCTGGGAACGTGAACGGTTTTGGGGAGGATTTGTATGGTTGTTGAATATGAGAGAGAGAGAGAGAAACTTGAGCGGTGTTTTTGAGTCGTCTTCACGTTAAGCGACTCAGGTGAATGGTCGAGACGTTGGGGATCCTAACCGTATGTGTGTGTGCAATTCAAGTTCATTCAAAAGTTCTGGATTTTAAGTAAGTTTATATTGAAGGGAACTCTATAGACGTGAGTTTGGGGAAATGAAAAGTTCTGGTATGTTTTTGAGGTTTTTGATGCGAGTTTTAGTCACAAGATGTTGTATTTTTACCTTGAGGAAATTAGTCTTAAATAAACTAACACTAAATAACTAATAACCTGTAAAATATTATGTTATATATTAAAGGAACAGTTTTCTCTATACAAAACGCCAAACAGAGAAAGTGTAAGGACTTGTATTGTTCGAACTTCAAATGAAAGATAAATCAGTCACCAATTTCATATATAACATTTACAGGCGAACAAACTGTTGTATTCTGGCACCCGTCAGCAGCCAGCCCGTCCCAACAGACAGACAGGTACACCGACACTTGTCTGTCTATCTCCATCTCCCCATACACATATACAAATACACACACACACACACACACCACCCACAAACACACACACGCACCGCACGATAGTTGTACTCAACAATAGTCTGTCTCTTTTGTTGTACGACGCTCGCCTCCCAGTTTCACACAATTCACTACGATGACGGTCAGATGAATACGATATTTTTGTGACCCTCTTTGGCGACAGGTAAACCTTGGGTGTTGTTCCCACGGCGCGTCAAGAATATAGGAGCGACTCTCAAGACGTTGGGAGGAGGGGGGGGGGGAACTAGGGCTACTTGTGTCCCGATTAGCTCTTGTTGTAAGGTCCAGGGCTGGTTTTGCGCCACCCTGACCATCGTGGTTGTAATATAAGGTGAAATTGAAATCTTATTCATATATTTTATTATGTAAGGATTTGTTTGTTTTATGCCCAACTATATACAAATATATATATATATATATATATATATATATATATATATATATATATATATATATATATATATATATATATATATATATATATACATATATGTGTGTATAAATGTGGTTATCTATGTATGTATGTATATGTGTGTACGTGTATGTATATTTATATATGTGTATGTGTGTATCCAAAAGTACATAGATAAATCTAAACACAAGGTGTAAAATACAAAGGTAAAATACATACAAATTCAGAAAAAAAATCAAAACACATTTTAATCGAACCCTGAAACCTGAACCCGGCACAAGATAACAAAGTCATTGATCTTCACTACTAACACTATCAACAGGCACTACAACAACGATTACTTCCACACGATCATGAACTCTTTAGCACCATCACCTTGGCCCCTAAGACACTATGGAGCTCTTCTCACCCTAACACCCACTCTATGTCCTCCACGTGCCTCTTGTTGTCTTTGGGGAAATTAGATGATAAACTTTTTTGTGTTTTTCTTATTTTTTTACATCACTTGGTGTTTTGTGTTTTTTTATTACTGTGTTGGATGTAAGATTATTGTTTACTCTCTAGAGATGATTAGGTGTGATGGTGTTTGTTGTAAACTGGTATGTTGTTTGCTGTGATCTGGTGCACTAAGCTGAACACATATGTTCCCCTTGCACACATGTTACTTTATGGTCCACTTGTACACATTCAGTAATTCATGTCTCTGATTTGCACATGTTGATCATTTCTATTTTTTTTCTTGCTCACTGAACATTCTAAGCGTCCATGAGAGAGAGAATAATGTGAGAGAGAGAAAGAGAGGAATTTATTGTAACTTTTATATACCTTTATATTGTTAAGTTTCCTGATACAAATAACCAGTTTTAAAATTCAGATATTCCGAGACCAGTTTTACGCAGATACACTGATCCAATTCCAGAAACAAGTTGAGGAGGAAGTAACCTTGATTTAGCATTAAAGTTGAAGAGAAA
The DNA here is from genome assembly GCF_018991925.1 of Homarus americanus. Classification (NCBI taxonomy): domain Eukaryota; kingdom Metazoa; phylum Arthropoda; class Malacostraca; order Decapoda; family Nephropidae; genus Homarus; species Homarus americanus. Next base: position 629,115 of record NW_024738735.1, on the reverse strand, counting down.
AATCACGACGTCACCTTTTTAAGACATCTGGGATAAGAATGATGTCACCCTTGAGATAACTACGACTGATTTTTTGCCAAAGATATAGGTTATTAATCGCCGAGAATCACACCATCACAAACGGTATATAAATAGGAATAATAATAATGCACTGACAAGCGAATACAAGAATAAGATAATGGGATAATGAACATACAGGTTGTGGATAATTACAAAGAGGGACGATTCTTCTTCTTCTTCTTCCTCTCGAGTAAAATGGTTCTGTTTACCTGTGAGGTCTTCTTCCTTCCCTGTGGTTGATGGGGTAACTTCCCTTGTTTTCATGAGGCAAGGATGGAAAACTAGGCCAGGTGAAGGCAATGATTAGGAGTGATGACTGACATTAAAAGTTAGGTCCCTGGAAAGATACAAAATCTGGGATTGATAAACACAGCCTCAAAACATCTGCAGTGGGGGGGGGGCTGTGGTCATAAACCTCCGGCCTGAAGATTGGACATGGTTATACATGTCTTAGGGCATCTGAGAGTTGTTTCAGGAAGTCCTTGGTTGTCTGAGGTTATTTATGTAGTACTGGAAGAAAAAAAAGCGGTAGTAGTATTGATTAAACACTTACACGACGGCATACACTCACAAACCTCTATTTTCACACACACACACACACACACACACACACACACACACACACACACAGCAGGTCATCCTCTCACTGTAGGGAAACGTAAAACGGATACAATCTAAAATACGTTCCACTTCAGACATAAATCACAAGGTTTCTGACACCACCACTTCCAGATGATGACACACTCGGCTCCAGATTCTCAAAGGTTCTCACGTTATACTTTTATCCCTTAACTAGTGACGTAAGAAAGCATATCTAAAAAAAAAATAGCTGCTCACGTGAAGATTAGGTACCCCAGCTTATTTTATTTTAAGATTATCATCTTAAAACCTAACCTAACCTACCCTAAACTAACCTTCTAGTGAGACAAAATAAAACCCTTAAGAGGATAACGCGGTAAACACACACACACACACACTATGTCCCTTTAACTGTCTCTACAACCTGCTGTGTCGATTCTCCTGCTCCTTCCTTTTTATTGTCAGTTTTCTGTCTTCCTTTATCTGTTGTTAGATCTGTCACCTTCACTTCTATCTCTCCTTCCTTCTATCTCTCCTTCCTTCTATCTCTCGGTGTTTTTCTCTTTCTCCTTCCATCCATCTATCATTTCACTCCTGCCCCTTTTAGTTTCTACGTTCTATTCCTCCTCCAGTTATCCTGTTTTCTATAGTTCTTTCTCGTCCCACTTCTCTCTATCTATTATCTCCTTCTCTTCCCTCTCCCTCCTCCATACCTTCTATACTTTTTTACTGTCCTCCTTCTCTATTACCCTTCGCTATCATCCTTGTCACCTTCTACACTCCCTAACTTCTTCCAGTTATCTTTTAATTTTCTTTCTACTTTTTTTAATCCTCCCTTCTCCTTATTTACCCTCGTCTCCACTTTACTTACCTCCCCCATCTCCACCCCCTATTCCTCCTCCTCCTCCTTCTCCTCCCTCCTCCTCACTCTTCCTCCTCCTCCTCCTCCTCCTCCCCCCTCCTCCTCCTTCTTATCACTCTCTCTTCCACCTGTCTGCACCCTTCCTCCTCTCCCTTTCTATAGCACACTATCCCCTGAATAGTCTCCTTGCCCTTCAATATTCTCTCTCTCTCTCTCTCTCTCTCTCTCTCTCTCTCTCTCTCTCTCTCTCTCTCTTTCCCTTCTTTCCCTTCAACACCCTCTCATCTCTTCAGCACCCTCCCATCCCCCTCAAAACTCACCTGCTGTCCCTCTCAACATCCTCCCCCCATCTCCTTCAACATCCACCCCACCCCGTTCCTTCAACATCCTTCCCCCTCCCCATCCCCCCTCAATACCCTCCTCCCATCCCCCTCAACAACCCCTCACCCCACCCCCCCTCTGCGTCGCCACCAGCCGCTGTGAAAAACAAAGGTTGGTGTAAAGATGGTCCGGAGATAAGACTCACCTGGGCGGCCTGACTATGGGCCTATCCCACTTGTGCCCACCTGTGCCCGCTCGACCTTCAGGCACTCGGCTCCAGGGATCACTCTCCCAGAATTCCAATATCCTGGAAAACTATAAAAATATCTCTACGTTGTCTCCACATATGGATCAAAATCCTGTACGCATCCCCTTCCGAAGCCAACAGGTAAACTCCACCTTATGGAGTCGCACTAAAGGGTCGAATTTTCTTCTTTTCTCGAGGTCGAGATTCTGTATCCCTGGTTGGATAGGTTCCAGGAGGTGGGAGTGATCCTGACCGGGTGTGGATCGTGCTGGTCTCGGGGGTTTGCTTCCTAATGGACAACTCTTGTAGCCTCGGTGCCTGGGGCGAGAGAACAGGACGCGGTGGTGCCCAAGGAAAACTGTCGCACGCTGTCACCGGCGTAAACCAGCCACCATGTTTATTGGTACGATCCTGAGGGAGCAACACCGATAGAAGTTGTAGGGGGGGAGATGAGAGGAGCAGTAGGAGGAGTTGACTACGACACGATGCGATGCGATTCGGATGATTTTTAAAAGTGAATCTTGGTTTGTGTGTGTGTGGGTGTTTTTTTTAAGGGGACGGGGAACGAAGGGCTGTGATTGTAAGTTGGAATCTGTGTTATTGTTTATTAAAATGATTTGTGATTTTCGAAAGATGATTCTTCATATGTGCTTTAGGATTTTATTTTTTAGTGCTTCTTGTTGTTTTTGTTTTATTTTTGTTTTTAGAAAGATTTTGTGATTTAAAAGTTGCGTGGTTCAAAGAGTTACACATATATTAAAGTTGAATATTTTTTTTTTAGGGTATCTAAGATTTTAGGAATGATCTCCACGTTGTTTTAAATTCTCTGTAATTTCAGTGCGAATATCCAGTTTTTTGGGACTTTTGTAATATAAGTAAATATGTGTAATTTTTTTTAAGTTTCGTCTACGTGTGTCTTTTTTAGGGCTATCATGGATCTTTGAACTGTTGGTATGTAGTTTAGAGAATCTTTTATTGTAAGTAGATCTCTGTGTATCTGTCGGCAGATCTATAATTCTAAGGTAGATATTTTTTTTAAGTAAACCGTGATTTTAAAGTAGAGATCCTTATAATTTTAAGGTAAACTTCTACATTATCTCTTTAAAAAATCCCTAAACTCGTCCAGATGTTTTTGGTGAATCTTCGTGTGTATTGTGGTATTATTATTTTCCTTAATTGATCGTTTATATTAGGGTGAGTCTGTATGTGTCTTGGAAATTGTGACTTTTAGAGATCTGTGGTCTTTGGAGATCTGTGGTCTTTGGAGATCTGTGGTCTTTGGAGATCTGTGGTCTTTGGAGATCTGTGGTCTTTGGAGATCTGTGGTCTTTGGAGATCTGTGGTCTTTGGAGATCTGTGGTCTTTGGAGATCTGTGGTCTTTGGAGATCTGTGGTCTTTGGAGATCTGTGGTCTTTGAAGATCTGTGGTCTTTGGAGATCTGTGGTCTTTGGAGATCTGTGGTCTTTGGAGATCTCCGACTTTTTTACATCTTGAATATTTGAAAGTCTGTGACGTGAAGACCTGAAATATAGAAATGTTTCTAATTCAGATCTTCAGTGAAATATGCCCTATATAAACTAATATTCCCCCAATTGGTTCAAATATCATCACTTTTTAATACGAATTTATTTCAATACAAACTGTTCAAACGGATATTCCCACATTGATTGTTCATAAATATATATTCTGAACTCACAACCTAAATATTACCTGTGAGTGATACGAATATTTCTGGTTTACTCGTTGAATATTTCTGAGTCATTGTTCGAATATCTGAAGGTAATGTCTGTGATTCTTAAGTCACTACCAACTGATGTTTTTGTTTTTCTTCCTTTATCATCTCGAGGTTAAATTACGTCCATATATATATATATATATATATATATATATATATATATATATATATATATATATATATATATATATATATATATATATATATATATATATATATATATCGCACGCTGGAGCTATGTGGAGAATTAGTCAATGTTAAAACACACACACACACACACACACACACACACACCTCCATGAGTACTCTACCCATGCCCATGTCATTTATCCATGGCATATACATAAAATCCTAATACTCTCTCTCTCTCTCTCTCTCTCTCTCTCTCTCTCTCTCTCTCTCTCTCTCTCTCTCGCCACATCCTTTTATTTTTAACTTCATCTTCTTCCCTTCAGTAATCTGTCTCTCCCTCAATTACTTCATTTTTAATCACAACCACAAAGTAGAAATATAGTCTCCATTCACCCTATAAAAAAAATAAGATACATATCACGTGAAGATTAGGCACCCCAGCTTATTACACTATAATACTAATAAACACCTTTACACTAATGGTTAATTGAGGTTAGGTTAGGTTAGGTTAGGTTAAGAGGTTCAGTCATGAGGTGAAACAAGCTAGGCTGCCTAATATTCACGTGATCTGTAGATATGGTGAATTGTATATGTGTTTCTTATGGCTGTACTGCACAAGTCTGTAAGTGTGTTGATGTTTCTCAGTAAAAATTTCCGGATCAGAAGAGACTTTACGAGATGGAAAACAGCGAGAGGTGTGTGAACTACTGTTAAAAGAAAGAAAGAAGAGAGAGAGACGCTTCTTAAAAAAAAATAATAATCTTAAAGTCTCCTGGAAGACGACCCAGAGATGAGTGAGATAAAACGAAGCGTCTCGTTGTCGTCTCCTGAACCTCCCAGACCCGCGGGAGTGAGTACGACTCCTCAATTTTACTGCTTTAATAAAACTCGACAATAAATTTAGCAAAAAGATAAGAAACAGAGGGATGGATCAAGCCTCGTTAGTGTGATAAACGGAGCAAATCTTTCCTCTACTTTCTCCCGATGACAGAAATCATATTTACGAGAGTCGGACTGATTCGAAGCCGTCTCGGTTCATATACGTAAGGTACTGAGAGATTCGGATCCAGGAGCGTGGGTTTTATCGGGGTTTGGTTTTATTTGTTGTGACAGGTTTAGAACACCAAGGCCGGATTTATTCGCTCGTTAAGCATTGTCACTGAATTTCTGGATTTATTCCAACTTGTTTGATGAGATTTATGCAGCTGGAATCTTCTGTTTAGGAGAAAGGAGTAAAAAAAACCCCACAACAGTGAAGCTTAAACTGACCAGTCTTGTCGGGCGCCCACGAGCTAACTGTATATGAACATGTAATAGCTGAGAGAGAAAGAGAGAGAGAGAGAGAGAGAGAGAGAGAGAGAGAGAGAGAGAGAGAGGACATCAACAGTCTCAGTTTATCAGTCATATTACACAACAAATCGAAAGAGAATCATTAATTAATTAGCTGAGTCAAGAACCTGCTACACTAAGATATACTGTTGAGTCATAATAATAATAATAATAATAATAATAATAATAATAATAATAATAATAATAATAATAATAATAATAATAATAATAATAATAATAATAATAATAATAATAATAATAATAAAAATTGTATCATATCGAAAACTCACAAGAGGAAGAAGTGAATTAGAATCATCACACTAGATAGATATGTATGTATGTATGTATGTATGTACAGTATGTATGTATGTATGTATGTATTGAAACTGTGTTATTTTAAAACAAACAGAGAGAAGGACAGACAGACAAACAAACAGACAGACAAACTCGTACTGTCACCCCCTGTCTACTTACACCTGTACAACTGGGTCTAACTCTCACCAATCCTGGACACCTTCCACCTTATAAACAGGTCTAGGTCACCCCCCCCCCACACCTAATTGAACCCTTGCCCCAAAACCCCTACCTAATTGAACCCCTGCCCTCTCCCCCCACCTAATTGAACCACTGTGGTAAAATTTGTTTGTCGTTAGTCTTGACCGCTGAATTATGTCTAACAGCCGCGGTAGAATGGCTGGCTATCATAAACGGCCTGAAGGAGATTTGTTTCAGTACGTTATCTTTCGTCATCTTGTCGTTGTGGGAAACTTTCATAGATGGAAGTTCTGGATGAATATTTTTATTATTAAAGTTTGTGAAGGAATAATGCTGTTGCTATTATTATTATTATTATTATTAATATTATTTAGATATATGATTCACCACTTGAAGATTAGCCTACTTAACTTATTTCACCTGAAGATTAATTACCTGTACATTTAACTACCTGGGTGGGTTAGGTTAGGTTATTGTAAGTCAGGTTAGGTTTGGTTAGCATTAGGGTGGTTATCAGGTGATGAAAACTAGGGGGGTTATTCTTCAGGTGATCCAAATGTTTTTATCACTTAGCAAGAATTTTATGGTATCGTGCATCTTCAAGTATACAGTACATAACCACCAGCCTGGGCCTCCGTCACTCACTCTGAAAATCTGTCTTAACTCTAGATAAGAGATAGTACGAGTCCTTAAGGCAAAAGATAGATAAAAAATGGGAATTAGCACCATTGATAAAGATGGAAGTGAGAATGTTGATAAATGAGGGATAAAAGAGAGATAGATTACATTTTTTTTTTTTTAGTTTTCTTGAGCACACGATGTTTTCTTTGCCATTAAAACAGAAAAAAATGACTGACAGTGGTGTTTAGTTGACAGACATAGAGGAAGATGAGTTTGAGTTTAAGACAGATATACTGGTGGACAGCCGTAGGTATTGTGGTGTTAAATACAGGTTGGAGTGAACAGAGAGACAGAAAATGATATACAAATTCAATCATATACTGTATAAGAAAATATAGAGGATTATAAATATTTTATTTTTCTGATATTTTGTTTTTGAGTTCCATTTTTATTTATTTTTTCTGTTTTCCCTAATATTTTTTTTTTCATTTCCATTTTTCTCATTTTTGACTCGTTCATAAATTTCTTTTCTTGATTTCAATTCTCCTTTTCTTCCCTCTCAACTTACCTTTATCTTTCTTTTCTTTATTTTCTATTTCTTCATTCAATTATTTTATTTCCCTTCATATTTATTTCACCAATAATTCATCTTTCCATACTACCCCAACGTGCTGGAGGCCATGGGAGGCAGCTGCATAAGGAACACCTGTCGACCGGTTTGCCTTGCACCACTAATCTACCACAGACTACCACACACAGACACGAGACCCTGTAGCCCCTTGTTATCACTCTCTTTAGGTGAACATATTGTGCCCTGGAGGTGGAATTAAAGAGAATAGGTGATGAAGTTCATTTATATATTGACAATTTCATACGTGATCACAGTAAAAGAAAAAGCTTGATTACATATGAAAAAAATGGGATTCCCTGAAGATTAGTCACGCCCCCCCCCCTGTTTATTTTACCTTAAGACTCCATTACCTTCTGATGTCATTTAAAAAGAACCTCCAAAACTTTCATCTCCCCTAAATAGAAGGGTTCTCCCTCCCCTTTAATCTCCCTCCCCACCCCACCCCACCCCTCCATACACACAAAAACACAAACACAAAGGAAAACAAAGGACATTAAACATTACAACGGTCGCCTTTCCTCCACATCCAGTCTTCCAGTCCCCGTCAAGGCAGACAAGTCCAGTCAGACCCGAATATTGTAGAGAGACGGTGGGCTCCCGACACTCCTACTCGTCCTCCACAAGCCTGGTGAAATATATAAGGCCTCAGGTTGTCAGGTGGAACAGAAGCACTTTTGGAGGATATCTGGCAAAACCGTAAAAACAAATGGCTTCTGTCAGGACTGCATACAAATGCTTCCTCGGCCGAATGTACCGCGTCCCGACCCGCGACTCCCGGCTTCGGATACTGATTATCGTCGCTGAGAAGAAGTGGGGAATTTTTCTTCGCTCATGATGAAATCAGTTATGTAATTGAGATTTAATTTTAATTGTTTAAATATCTGTAAATAATTTCAATAAGATTAGTAATAAGTACGATCTATTGAGGCTTTGACTGAAGACTGGACGCACGGGTGGGGACGCCGACCTTAATTGGACGTTGTTTATCTAGCACCTGATGTGTCGCTGACGATCTGGGGAATTTTAATTGTTTTCTCCAAATGCATCCTCCTGTAGCAGGCGTCGGCGGAGGGCTCGGGGGGAATATGTGATCAGGGGGCCTACCAGGACGGTCTAGAGGGGTAGGACTGGGCCCTTGACGTCAAGGAGGGGCCCCACTAGGACATAAAATGTAAATATGGCACTGAGTCTGGGTACGGCTTATATAACGGAGAAAGTGTGTTGTTACCGAGGAGGCTTCCAGTGGCGGTGTCCCAGGAGTTTTTTAAGGGGGGAACTTTAAGCAGAGCGCTAAGCAAGCAAAGGAGATGACAAGCAAACAATGGAGTAAATGCCAAGCAAATACACTGGGGTGACAAGTAAGGGAAGAAAGGCTCAGAAAATTAGTGGGACGCCAAACATGTAAGAAGGATGTCATCCACACTAGAGGGACGCCATCCATACTAGAGGGACACCATCCATACAAGAGGGACGCCATCCATTCAAGAGGAACGCCATCCACACTAGAGGGACGCCACTCACACTAGAGGGACGCCATCCATACTAGAGGGACACCATCCATACAAGAGGGACGCCACCCATTCAAGAGGAACGCCATCCACACTAGAGGGATGCCATCCACACTAGAGGGACGCCATCCACACAAGAGGGACGCCATCCATACTAGTGACGCCATCTACTAGAGGACGCCGCCATCCACACTAGAGGGACGCCATCCATACTAGTGACGCCATCTACACTAGAGGGACGCCGCCATCCACACTAGAGGGACGCCATCCATACTAGTGACGCCATCTACACTAGAGGGACGCCATCCACACTAGAGGGACGCCATCCACACTAGAGGGACGCCATCCACACTAGAGGGACGCCATCCACACTAGAGGGACGCTATAAAAGTAAACACCAACAACAACGGTAGCAGCAGGTAACAGATCAAGGAAGAACAGAACCTAAGATGATAGAACATTTCCTGGACCTATAAGTTAAGTAGTTCCGTCTTGAGGTGGATGGAACACGATAAGTTTACGGGAAAAAAAAGTTCCAATTCTTTTTACTTACTCCCCTGGAAGATGAATTTTGTGTCTTTTTATAAATTTTTGTCATAGAGTTCTCTCTTATATGAGTTTTATTTTTTTCGTTACCAAGACATAGGTATAAATTTGTGTAGGGTGGTAATGGAAGTTACTTGTTTAACGATGGGAACAATTGATGGGAATAAGAATAACGAGAATTGGTGTTGCCTTTCTCTGTTTATAAAGAGACGCAACTTTTGTAATAAATTTGAGGCGATTTTTCGTCGTTTTTTTTATAGTTTTATTTTGACTCGGTAGTAATGAATTCTATGGAAGGGTGGCAAGGAGGAAGGAAGGAGGGAGATAAGGAGAGAGTGAGAGAGAGAGAGAGAAGGTGGGAAAGAGAGAAGGAAGGTGGGAGAGAAACAGAGGGAAGGCGGAAGGGAATAATGTTGGTCTATTATTGCTATCGAAGTTAAAATTACATGTTTTTTAATAGTATTGCATCCCACACCCATTCTCTTCATAGGAAAGGTACCTATTCTCTTCTCCCACCCTACGTAACCTCTCCATCATCCTTTACCTCCCACCCTCCTAACCTCCCACCTAACCTCACCACGCCATTAATCAACTCCTTTGCTCCTAGTACACATAACGATGTTAGAGCACGGGGAGGGAGGGTCGTGACGCACTATGACGCACTGTGACGCAAATGGGAGAAACAAACTGGGTTATTAGATTTAATCGCGTATGAAGACAGATAACAACACACACACACACACACACACACACACACACACACACACACACACACACACACACACACACACACACACACACCGCCAATCACACTACAGAGACAACAAGCAGGTAAGAACGTGGTCGTGTCTAAGAGTGTAGCATCAAAACCTAGGGGAATCAGCAGCTAGAGGAACGACACACAATGGTCAGTGTTTATTGACAGCTTTGTGTGTGTCTGGTGGTCGTCATCAGTCATTGTCTGGAGGCAGTCTCATGCTAAACCTGCCACCACCTCTTATTGCCCTTATTAGATCTTATCTCTTCTGTCGGGCTTTTCCTTCGTCTCGTTTCCTCATTTGCCCTTGTTGGTGAAAGTTATGAAGGTGTTTGTGTGTGTGTATGTGTGTATGTATGTGTGTGTGTGTGTGTGTGTGTGTGTGTGTGTGTGTGTGTGTGTGTGTGTGTGTTTCTACTACGTCCTGATAAAAATAAACATAAACACAAGCATAAATACACACACACACACACACACACACACACACACACACACACACACACACACACACACACACACTGCTCACATTCCTCTACATTCGTCAGATCAATAATTGTTAACGAGTAATTTTCTCACCTGTGACTCCCTCCCTATCTTTTAGTGTCGGCAGCTCGCTCACCCGCCTCCACCACCGGCCCCCCCCTACCAGGAAATTCCATACATAAGTGAATTCTACTTAAAGTCAGTTTAATGGTAGTTCAGTGATAGGTTTATCAAAAGAGTGAAATGGTTGGCTCGTAATTGGCAATGGAAGTCTTGGTGGGTCTCGGGATTGCTTTGGCCAGGTGTTAGGTATACCTCCATCGCTGACTCCCTCTTGTCTGGAGATAAACAGATGAATATAGATGTATTGGTATTTTCATATACTGAAATACATATATATACAGACGCACACTCAAACCACACGACGAATGAATGCCTATAATGTATGTACTGCATTTAAACACACACACACACACACAAACACACACACAAACACACACGTCTCTCTCTCTCTCTCTCTCTCTCTCTCTCTCTCTCTCGAATTCACTTAGAACGAAAAATAAAGAAAAAGTAAATTAGGATGTTTGACAATGTGGAAATATAATCAAACTTATAAAAAAGAGAATAAGAGAAACTGAGGAATGTAAAGCACCTGAAGGTTGAGGTCATATGAGAAACACAGCTGAGAAAGAGGTGAATTAGGGAAACAAATGAACTGAGTCAAATCAAGAGTGTCTGAGAGAGTTAAATAATTCATTGTATATATGTGTATATGTATATGTATACTGCTTTAGATGAGAAAAATTACAAGTATACATGATCAATACCTTAAGAGACCTCGGGCTATCATCCAGTAAAATAACAACAACTTCCTTCACCCTCTACAACACCATCTACAACAAATTCTCCTACTCTACTCTCTACAACAACAAACATTACCCTCCTCCCTCCATTTATAATATGTACTAACCCCTTATGCACAACCACCAACAACACAAATCCTGAACAACCATCACCACCACCACCACCACCACAATTACCATAACCATCTCTTTACAACCACAACCAACACCACCATCCACTGTACAACAACCACCACCACTACCCCTGTACAGCCGCCACCACCACCACCACCACCACCACCTCCTCCTCTGTACAACCACCCACCACTACCACCATCCCCGACCTACGTTTATTGCTGCTACATTTACATATTACACAGGGCAATGAGACCCTTCAGAGCTGTGGACACATACAATAGGCCTACTTGAGTCTTGCCCATTGTTCATGCCTGTCCTTCTAATCACATATTGTCTCCTCTCCCAGACTCTTCCAAGCCGGTGACAGAGATCTTAATCCGGGTATTTGCATATTACACACACACACACACACACACACAGGTACGTATATGCAGGACTTGAGGGCAATCTGGCCGCGGGTCAACAGGTGTTGCCTTGCCATATTTTACGTTTTATTAGGATATTGTATCGTTGGGTTTCTCCCCCCCCCCCTGTAAGATCTGTTGCTTGATTATGTGTGTGTTTGACTTATTTTGTTATACACACACACACACACACACACTGATGAATCAATGAGCCGAGAGACAGATTGAGACAGATAGACAGGAAACTTGGAGAGAAATTGATATTATTCCTCCATTCTAGTAAAAAAAGAGCCGGACCGTGTAGCCGGGGCGGCGGGTCTTGGACACAGTAACTACCACCATTACCTGTCATCATGTGCTGACTTAACACCAGCCTGACAAATTACTTCCTTCATAAAAATTGGCTTTGAATTGTCTGGCTTATAATATTAGAGGTATTTGCCGTAAGTGAGGATCATCATCAGTATTTAGAGCTGCTGTATAATAAGGAAGCTGTCGTATTTATGAAGTCCACTTCTTCTACATGTTGCTTTTTTATATAATATTATAAATTTCAGCGTCATTATATCGTTGAGGATATATTAATACGAAGAAGAATCGCCGTAAAATGATGATGATAAATTGCGGTACACGAGAAAAGGTTTGCGATGAGTTATTTCCCGGATGTTTGTTACTTGTACAGCAGAAAATATCTCGGAGATAATTTATGTTGTGGTTAGAAGCGAAGTCTTAAATATCTCCGTCGTCCTCTGTGTAATAATTGAAATCTTAAACATTAATAATTGAACCTTGAAATTCTCTAAGTGATTTAGAACATACAAAATATAATTAATTACATTTTGTTTGGTCCCTACGAGTAAAAGTATTTACCTAGGAATATATATATATATATATATATATATATATATATATATATATATATATATATATATATATATATATATATATATATATATATATATATATATATATATATATATATATATATATATATATATATAAGTAAATTCAAAGTTTAAGCAATCGGACACTTTACTGTATGTACACCAGTTTGTGTTTTAAAGTCATTTTAATTAAAACAGGAGAGATTTACTATTGTATAATGAAGAGTGTAGAGAGCACCGCGGCAGGGGGAGGCTGCTAGCTGCTCCAAATAATATTAGTGTACAATGGTCATCATTCTCTCATCAACAGAGCCTGAAATATTTTGACAGCGAAGGAAATAATACAAACAGAATTATTGAGTGAATTTGGTGTATTAATAACCAGGTAGAATAATATAGCAAAACTAAAGTATTTGGATGTATTCACTCAGTAAGTATAAGTTCCCACAGGTATGTGTACACAAGGTAGGTAACACCTGTCCTGAATAAGAACACAGTCAAGGTGTTCCTCGCAGGAAGTTACTTAAGTGTTAAAGTTAACATTTACAGACAAGGTCATAGTTAACCAATGACACGTGTTGTGGACATATATATTTTGATGGTAAAATTTCTATTACAAGAAACATGTAGACAAGGTAACACATGTCTTAACCATACCTCCCTCACAGGTGCGAGGGACCAACACCAGGTGCTGCTACTACCTAGTTATTACAGGGTCACACCTGTGTTACGGTGCTGGGAGCTGACAGCCGTGAACACATCACCTACAAGTATATGAAATCACACAAGTGAGTATTATTTTAATAAATGGATACTTGTCTGTCGCGTATCCTTACTGGTAGTTCTGTTTCTTATTATTCATTAGCACCGCTGGTATTTTTCCTCTATGATTCACCTAATTATGTTTCTTGCTTGTAAAAATTAAAATTCCAACATACTTCACATTCTTACATTCTCTCCCTAAATCATTCACTACTATCATTCTTAAGGTGACCAACATTCCTTATCTCCTTCGCTCCACCTCTTCTTCCCATCTCTTTCTCCTCCTTGATGCCCAACATGGAAATTACCCATTTAGTCGTGAATCGTCCCCCCCCATTACTGGTCGACTCTCCCACAATTTGTGTTTACCTTCTCTGGGAAAGTTGCCATTACCGCGCCCCGTCTTGTGTTACTGAGGGAGACTGATAAAGCGATTTTTCACACACATTACCGATTTAGACTTTGTGTATGAGGGTCTCTGGAATGGTGATTGCCGGTTTTTAAAGTGCTAGTAATTCAATACTTTCGAGGGGTTTAAACGACTGTAGTTAAGAGATTTTAATGTTACCTGGTGACCGTGTATAATGTTGATGGTGTTACTGTGTAAACCTTTGCTGGTGTTAGCTGCTGTGAGAAGTACTGTACAAAACGTTTATTAGGTATCTTTAGCGGCATTATGGGAGCAATACAGTGCTGGTATATATAAATAACCGAAATTTACCCCCACTATGCTATTATTAGTAAATGTAGTAATTTACCATAGCGGCCCGTAAGGAGCAGAGTAAGCATTGCCAGCTCTAAACCTTTGATATACAGGGAAGCAACGTGACCGGCACTGCACCCGATTCCCTTCACTTCTCCAACTGTAAAGTCAGGTACCCATTACGGTTTAATGAATTGGGGATCCCTGAGCACAAACCAAGGACCCTTAGTGTAGGAGGCAAGTACTGTATCCACTCTGTCGCCGGAACCCTGTGAATACGTGTATAGACTACTAGTTACGTATCTTGTTTAACAAAATTACTTATGAGAAGTGTTTCCGAGTTGACATTAATTTATTGAACGCTTGGAATGTACTCTACAAAATTATTCTGATGATCGCATAGATTATTGTAACGATCATCCAAAGTTATCGTGAATATAGTCATGGTTGAGGGTAGAATACTGACTTTGTTACTTATTTAAAGATTAATATTAAGGTTGTAGACTGTAATATATGTACAGAAGATTATAAAGAATATATACATATACATACAGAACACATGAACACACACACACACACACACACACACACACACACACACACACACTAAACTTGGGATAACTATAACTGTCTGAAAAAGAAGAAGAAAATAAGACACAAATAAATAACAAATTACCTGAGATAAATAATGTAGTTACCTGTCTCATAATTTTCAATACCCCCCCACACACACACACCTGAGCTTAAGTCATAGTAGATTCTGATTTCCAAATTCGTTCATAAATTTCACCACAACGCAGTAACACCTTGAAAACACAAAGAGAGAACAATATAATGGGTATCTGAATTCAAAGGTGACCCAGAGATGACCTTGAGGGTAAGAAAGAGAGAGAGAGAAGGAGAAACCGAGAGAGAGAGAGAGAGAGAGAGAGAGAGAGAGAGAGAGAGAGAGAGAGAGAGGGGGGGGGGAAAACCGAAAAACAAAGGTGCATTGTGGTTGTCACGTGAGACAGGCGGTGGTGGGGGAGACTGTCGTGTGCCGCCGCTACATTGACGTCCTCATGTTTACTGTTGGAGCTTTGTTTTGACCCACCTGTGCTTCTGCTGTGTCCAGGTGTGGGCTATTGCCATCCACTACAATCACAATCCTCACAACAAACAAACACCCTATCTACATCTCCCATCATACTATTACACCGCTATCACCATCAACTCCCACCACCACCACCACTACTATTGTTATACTTATCATCTTTTTTTGTGTAGTCATCATTATCACTGTTACCATATCACTATCACCAACCATAACTATCAACACTGCTTTACCATCCACAACCATTGACAGTATTACCACCTACAACTACCGCCACTACCACCAAACACAACTACCACCACTATCAACATAAAAACCATCATCACCACTAATACCAACCACAACCAAGATCCACCACCACTATCAAGCAAAATTACCATCGTCAATTCCAACCACCACCACTACCACCACTACTAATACCAACCACAATTCCTAACTACCATAACTACCACTACCACAACCACCACCAGTCAAAGAAGACATGTAATCCCATAGACAGGTGAATCCGACACAGGTAAGATTAAAATCGACGTTAATTCCCCTAAGTAACATATATGTGAATCCAACACTGTCTTTCATCCAATAAAGCAGATTTGTGAGCTCTGGTTTCTGTTTTATCACCGAACGAACCTTCCACCCAACCCTCATCCCTTCCACCCAACCCTCACCCCTACCACCCAACCCTCACCCCTACCACCCAATCCTCATCCCTTCCACCCAACCTCCTCATCCTACCACCCAAATTCAACCCTCACCCTTCCACTCCAATCCTTCCACAACCCTTACCCCTTCCACCCAACCCTCATCCCTTCCACCCAACCCTTACCTTCCACCCAACCTCATCCCTTCCACCCAATCCTCACCCCTTCCACCCAACCTCATCCCTTCCAACCATCACCCTTCCAATCCCCTACACCCAACCTCATCCTTCCACCCCCCTCACCCTCTTCCACCCAACCCTCATCCTTCCACCTCCCACCCCCTCCACCCTACCCACTCCAACCCTCACCCTTCCACCCAACCTCATCCCTCCACCCAACCACCACCCAACCCTACCACCCAACCCTACACCTCCAACCTACCCAACCCTCACCCTTCCACCCAACCCTCACCCCTACCACCCAACCCTCACCCCTTCCACCCAACCCTCACCCCTTCCACCCAACCCTCACCCCTACCACCACCTCAATACCTCACTATGTCCTCTCTCACCCCGCCACCTCCAACACCACCACTCCACCACCACCACTCCACCAACACCACTCCACCACCACCACCAACACCACTTCACCACCACCACACCCTTTCACCACCACCAACACCACCCCACCACCCTCTCTCTCACTCCGTTAATGAGGTTGGAGAGAAAGAGAGAGAGAGAGAGAGAGAGAGAGAGAATTACCTCTTTGTTCCTGCTGTTTCTGTGTATGTTCTCTGGTGAATATAAGACAGCGTATAGTAAGTGATTGTGTGATGACTCCACTTAACCGTATACCTGAACACTGTTAGAAACTTGTGTGTACAGATCTTGGTTTCTCTAATCAACTATCTGTTTTAAAAGACGTTGTTGTTTGGTAGTATTGCAATAGACGTGTGAGACAAACATTAACATATTGGACGATACTCAACAACCGATTTTAAGCAACTATTCTAGCTCTTCACCGTCCCTAACCATCAACATCAACTCTCTACGGTCATCAATTCAACAATTCTGGCTCTCCATCAACTCCTGTCATCATCCTCAACTGTCCTTCTTCTACAATCATCAACTCTAATTCCTCATCGTCTCTATTGATGAGCTCCAACTGCAGGCAGCCATCAGAGACAGACAACTTTCTCCCCATAGACGTCCTACCTGGAGCTGTGTGTATCTGTACTACACGGTGACGTTCTGGTTGTGATACTAACCAGCGGATGACTTGCAGAAGAAGAAACTGGAGGGTAGGTGTGGTAGGTCGTCAGTGAGGAGGAGAAGGAGAGGGAGAAGGAGGGTAGGTGTGGTAGGTCGTCAGTGAGGAAGAGAAGAAGGAGGAGAAGGAGGGTAGGTGTGGTAGGTCGTCAGTGAGAAGGAGAAGGGGGGGAGGAAGTGTGGTAGTTCGTCAGTGAGAAGGAGAAGGAGGAGGAGAAGGAGGGGAGGTGTGGTAGGTCGTCGATGAGAAGGAAGAAGAGGGGGAGAAGAAGGAGGAGAAGAAGTTTGATAGGTCGTCAGTGAGAAGGAGGAGGAGGAGAAAGAGGATAGGAGGTGTGGTAGGTCGTCAGGGCGGAGGAGGAGGAGCAGGAGAGGTGTGTCTTTACGCAGGTGATGATAGTGTGTTGTGAGTCTCTGTATTTAAAGCTCTTCAGCGTTCAGGGTCTTTTAGCATCGTTCGTTTCTTAACCTACGAGAAGTATTTCCTTCTCTTATATATAGATGATGAGTTTTGGTGATATATTGAGGAGTGAATTAATCTATTTTATGCATTTTCAAGTATTTTGTATTTTGGTTATTGCTTCAACCGTGTGCGAGAGAGAGAGAGAGAGAGAGAGAGAGAGAGAGAGAGAGAGAGAGAGAGAGAGAGAGGCGAACCTGGCAGAGAAAGAGAAAAAGGGACATACAGAAAGAAGAGAGAGATAGAGAGAGAGAGAGAGAGAGAGATAGAGAGGCGCAGCCAGCCAGCCAGTCCCATACCTCGGCCAGCAGTCTGAGAACGAACACATAAAAACTCACCAGTCGACAGTCTGGCCGATGTTAATGTCTCCCACTCGTTATCACAATTTAATTTTAGTACAGTTTTGGGCTTTCTTCTGAGGTCAGGCGTCTAGGAGCTAAACCCCTTAATTAATTCCTGTCTTAGTGTGTCCTTTAACTGATAGGACAATCTGTTTATCGCTCTATAACTGTGCCTATACGTCTATTTATTAACGCATGTATCCATTGTTTTCTTTGTTTTCGGTAATTGGCAAGTTCGTTTTAGAAATGTAACTCTTAATAGCTCAGGGCATTAGGCATAGCTACACAATTAAGTGCCATTATCGTAGAGACTATTGGTGATTTGTTTTTAGATCTGGTCAGGCTACAGATCCCAACATCTCTTGTCTGATTACTGTCTGTCAGCCTCAAGCCAACATTTCCACAAGAGCAGTTAAGTGACTCCGGTAAGGTCGTGTACATGCTATCAGTCCAGTTACGAAATCTTAAAAGAGGTGATCTTATAACGGTAGATGTAGTCGAGAACAAGACCGAGAGCGAGATTAAATAAATACAGGCACTTTATTTATTTTTTATTATTTATCTAAAATATGAGAAGTGTTTATTGCGCTTAAGAAAAAAAAATAGTCACAAAATAAAGTTTTCATTCATATAATTTTTTTTTTTACATTTTATATACCGATATTGATGATAATATTTATTTTCTTAGATTTATTTAGTGGTTTATAAATCACACTAGCGAGTATTTTTTTTTAATGTCTATGTTAGTTTGTAGTTTATTTTATAGTGACTCGCTTACAAACATTAAAACCAGCTTCGAGGTCTTACAGATGACGATCACTGTTCTCACAATCGGATCTTCATCACCTCACCAGTCGACACAATATCCACAACGACCACCATCACTACCATCAAGACAGTCATTACCATTGTCATCACCATCACCATTACCACAAATGCCATCATCACTACCATCACCAATAGAACGAACCAGCTGTTAATGAGTATATTTTTGTGTATCTCTTGAGGCATATATATAGTTAAATACACATATATATTGTGTGTGTGTGTGTGTGTGTGTGTGTGTGTGTGTGTGTGAGCATGTACACATGAAGAAACTCCCCCAGGTGATAATTAGTGAGTGACAGGGAGGGTGTTGCACCTGAGGTATCTCGCCTCATGACGCCAGCTCCTGTAGATACCGACCACCTGGCCAGCGCCGCTCCCTCGCCCGCCCAGATATCTGCCACTATCGCCCGCGTCTCCGAGAGTGTTCCCGGCTAAAATATATATATTGACTAACGGGTGTCAATTTCCTGTGCTAATGGACGTTGCTGAGTGTTCTGTTTTTCCTGTGTTCGTATTAATTATAACTTGATTATATCTTTGCAATTAATGTGTAGAGACAATAATTGCTAGGTAGTATCGAGAGGTTGTTCCAAATTTGGCAATAACTAACAGGATTATTTGTTAATTTCTGTATTCCCTCTGCACTTAGTCTAGGATCAGTACTACAGCACAGTAGCCACGACACTAGGATCTCAAGGCAAGATAATGTATATATGCATTTAATTGTTTCTGATATAATATACAGTACGTGAGCCCAGTTAACAGTCTCCTGATTGGATGGATAAATGACCTAACACCCTGACGCCCCTAAAGCCAGGTGAGGTCACGTTGTATCTCTTCGGCCTGACGCCTCTCCTTCGGACCATTCTTGTTGATTTGCACAGAGCACAGCTGGGTGCGTCTGCTTCAAGATAAATTAATTCACTTATATATTAATTATTGTCAATACACGTTTTAACTCTGGCGAACATTTTCTTGAAGCCTAATAATAAACTAAACAAGTTCACTCATGACGGGTGAAAAAACTGGCTCGACACATAACTATAACCTGTATATATAGCTGATTAGACTTGTAAAATAATAATGGTATCTAGACTCAACGCAATAATGAAAACAAAACACTCACATCCTGGTTTTGCCTTATAGAAATGATAAGAAGAAATTATAAATAATTTTACAGATCGAGTCAGTGAATGAGTAAGTACTTGAATAATCTTACAATTTCTGGGGAACTAAAAAAAATAGTCGTTAGCGTTTACGTCTTTGTCCAGCTTGTAGTGTGGTGTTTGGCCGACAGGTGGCAGCAGAACAAATTATCGGACCGACTACACACTGGAATTTACATGATTTTTGCGGGTTTCGTTGTGTTGCAGCTAATGATATGATTTTCTTCGTCTTAAACGCACTTATTTATTATTGTCCAGGTGATAGTACGGTGTGGGGCCGCCAGGTGGCAGCAGCAGGGCCGCCGCACGCCCGCCTGGTCCGCCTTACCTCGCCAACCGCTCGCCGCTAGTCGCCACCTTTTGGCTAATTAGTCCGGCCTCGCTGCCACATCCATACGTGTCAGGGGAGAGCGGCTGGGGTCTGCCAGGGGAAAATGCCTCACTCTGATCCCTAGCTCATAAATTCTCCATTAATTCAATCCCTTCACCGAGCTATCGACATTGTAAACATTCACCTGCCAGAGAACCTGCTAAAACTAGTCATTTTTCCTATTTTCCCTACGAGTTGTATAGAGTAAAAGCCAGGTCTAAGATTAAATGATTTCTATTATCCCTTGGCAGCGTTGGATAAGGGTCGACACGACACCTCGACCAGGGTGGAATATTAATCAAAATGTTCCGTGTCGATAAGACGATAAAGTACGATCATTAGCCCAAGCAGCTGATTGGTGGAGCGTAGAACAACAGCGCAACACCGATGCTACAGACGTTTGGATTCGAATTATGAAGTATCGAAATAGCTGAGAGGTGTTGGAATAGTGTTGGATCCTGTTGCTTCAGAATATGATAGCGGAGATTAAGGAGTGCACTGGTCGCCTCCATCTTGTAATATTGGAACGCGTTTGGTCGAGGATCGATCTTAAAATAGTCAATGTTTTTAATCTTCACTATGAGATGCTACGACCTTACGACGATCCTATCTTGGTGTGAAAGAATTTTGATGATTCTGAATAGGTGCGGTGTGACAGCCCTGATACTGATGTCGTTAGTTATGGTGACGAGATAAGCTTTTAAACAAGACAAGTCAATTGGATTCATATTAGGACTTTTCTTAAGACTTGATTGTCCGACAAAGGAATTCGAGTGTTTTCTTTTCATGCTAAACATTACGTGAGTCATCGATGTGTTTACATATACACTCTCAGGAGGTTTTGTCAAATGAGTTTACTGACCCGCTGAAAATCCTTAACAGGATCCAGCCAGACTGACAGACTCACTCAGGTGACAGTCTAACTTTGTAGGAGAGACACAACATATTTAGCTTTTCATATCAACAACTAACACGTGTAATTAATGTTTTAGTCTGTCATAACCAACTAGTCTCGCCTCGTCGCCACATACAAGTTACAGGAACTAATGAGACGCAGCACTACGACTATGTACCTTAACATAGATTATGCTGTTAAAACGTACGCTTAATAGTCGCCTTTTTAATCTGATTTGTCTTGTCAGGAAACGTCAGATTTGGGGGACTTTGGTACACGAAGGAAGCAATAAATTAATCGTATTCTTAGATAAGGTTGGTAAAAAAAAACTGTGTCTGACCTGGGAAAGGAATTAGTGTTTACTGTTGTTTGTGATGTATGATTGGATTATTATTGTTTATTTATCGTGTACTGTAATTATTTCCTTCATTTTACACAAATATATACACGTTCAATTCTCTCTACCTATGAGTGAAATATCCATACTAAACCACACGCACACACACACACACACACACACACACACACAAGTATCTTAACACCAAACAATTATGGGTGAATTAATCCACTAGCTGTATAAGGGTCTTGGAAGTGTCACCCAATTAAGAAACTTGTCACACCTCATCTCCGTCATCAGTCAGACCCACCAGCCCACGGGTTATTATTCCTGATGATAACACCAACACCTACTGACGGGGAAAAGGCCCTTAAACCCTGAAGGAGAACCTAAACGTTAAGGGAGAACTTTAAGACCTGAAAGAGAGAAGCCTTAACCCTGAGAGACAGAAACCCTACATGTTAATCTGAAAGGCAAAAACCCTAATGTAATGTCTGGGAGGTGGCTAACTCTTTAAATTTAAGGAATTACATCCCTAAATTCTGTGTGGTATTAAAGTCCGTGAAGTTGAAACCTTTAAACTTCAGGAAGATGAAAACTAAAGTCTACGAAGTTTATCTGAATTTTAGTGTCGTGATTGTGTATAAAATTGTTTTCTATTGAGTGTATCCAAAAGGCACTAGCATGGATAACTCTTTCATACTTCCTAACTAGCAAATAATATACAACAATGACACTGATATAGCGCCTATATAATACATCGTCTGATATCAAGATATACTCGATATAATAACGTAAATATATATCACAATTTCATGGTACCAATTTATCATCATATTTCAATACTCATACATTATACCATCACAATAAGTCCAATACATTATACTACAAAAACAACCATACATTATACCACCACAATAACACCCATATACCACACAACCATTTACCAGACTCATACATTATATTACCCCAATATACAAACACACACACACACACACACACACACCAGGGCACCCACAACTTCCCCCACACCACATTGTCTCGCACTAACAGGATGTGACTGGGGCAGTTAAGGGGAAAATTCCTCGATCATGGGTAGGAAAGCCAGCCTAATGGAGCCTGGCCGGGAGCTTCAGCCAAAGAAGATTACCACTAAGAACTTAAAAGAAATATTGCACGTCAATTAAGATTTGCCCCTTGTTCATAATCACAGTGGTTGTGTGTGTATAATTGTCTTGGTTATCATGTTCTATTTACTATCATTTTTGCTATGTTAATATTGTTTGTTTTTTTAATTTGTATATAATTTTGTTTTTGTTAAGTTTAAAATTAAGGAATATATTTTTCTTTTTTTGTTGTATAAATATTTTTTTTTGACATTTTATTACGTTGTATTAGTATTTACATAAGTGTACGCATGGGATATATTGATCCAGACTTATAAAGACCGAACGGTAAATATTCCTCTTAAGTAAAGATGTAAACTAAGAATCTAAATAAGGGATAATTTAAGTTAGATTACCAAAATAAACTTCCAGAAATAAATAAAAATAATCCTAAGATTCTACCTTAACTAGATATCGTCTTAGTACCATTAGGAGACAAAAAATAATGCACAGAATCTTTAGGAAAAAAAAATCATCCAATTAGATGTTTTTTTTGTATCTTCAGTTATATAGAATAATCGTCGTTCAAATATCTGTGAATCCAGGCCAAGATTATTAATAATATATAGAACACCTGAACATATTTCACACACGAAGCCAATTTGGGTCCAACTTCGGTTTAAATCAGTATAGTTTTTTCTTTTTTTTTTAGCGTAGTTATGGTGGTATTGTGTCCACTACATCATCGTATTGGGATGAAACCACCACTCAAGAGGCAGTAATAGACTACCATGCAGTTGGAGCTGTTTATTAGTAGCATGGCCATATACTGACTCACTTGCAAAAATAAATAAAATGAAATAACTTGACATCAAAAGCAGGCGACACACCTCTCTCCCAACTCACCTGGGTTGTAATCACACGTGACTCTAAGTTCACGTGGTTGTGTGACGTATTCTTTGAGTTAGGTAAGTATCGTGGGTCTAGCAGGGTTAACAGGTATGAGGCAACAGTAGACGCCCCAAAAAAAAAAAAAATGTGTAAAAATAAAAAGAATGATGCTTCTATTCATGCCATCTGAGGGATTTGTCTTCTTCTCCTCTCTTGAGTAGATGTTATGTTGAAAGAGGAAGCAAAAAAAGGTACCAGCATGCGTCACTTTGTTTTTACTAGCCCAGCCCAGCAGAGTCAGTGGGACAGAATATGCAGGAGTCGAGTGGTAAAGGGAAGGAGAGGAGAAGAAAAAAGGAAGAAATGGAAAACAAAAGGAGGGAAAGCCGAAAGTAGAAGGGAGTGCAAGAAGAGCTGTCCCTGAAGTATTAAATAACTCAGGGAAACTTATATAGTTTTTCTTTACTTTCTATACTTTCGGCAGACCATTGTAATAACAAAAGCAAAGTTTTTTTTTCTCTTATAATGAGGAAGATGTGAAAAGTACACAAATCCTGTCAGCTGTTACTATATAGTTAACCAAAGATGCAGCAACTTCACCTCGGCTCTCGTATTCGCAATTTTACCTGGCAATATTTGGTGAAGTGAGGCCGTGTGTAATGGTGATAGTGACTGGTTGATGTACAAGTATTTTCGGCTGTTTCACTGAACCTTGCCACATGTTGATCAAACCTACCAAGCAGACAGACAGACAGACAGACAGGCAGATAGACAGACAGACAGACAGACAGACAGGCAGGCAGACAGACAGACAGACAGACAGGCAGACAGGCAGACAGACAGACAGACAGACAGACAGACAGACAGATAGACAGACAGACAGGCAGACAGACAGGGAAGTAATAGATGAATAATTTTGTTAAGTTAGTCGGGGAAGTGTAAGGTAGATCTAACATTAAGAGGACTGAAGTCAAAACAAAGAATGTATCTGATCAAGAGAAGTGTTGAGAATGTCTTGGGTAAACGGGAATTGGTTGAATTCATATCTAGATTTTTTTTGTATTTTTTTAGGGATTTATATGAATGTTAGACGAGATTAGAAAACAGTTCAGAAGCCAAAGTAAGATTAACCTCAGCTACTGTCTCCAATGAACGCTATTCTAGTGAGTAAAACTATGGCAGAACTCATCTATAACAGGAGATAAGAATGAATGAATGACAAAACATAAGGGAAGTGTCTGTGTGTGTGTGTGTGTGTGTGTGTGTGTGACAGACTAACAACAGGTCCAATAATAAGAGAATTCACTGGTCAGAAGAGTGTAATTCGATCGCATTCAATTTTCTTTTGGAATCTTTGGAATCCTGTTAATGTTCAGATGGTCAGGGATTGAACCCTTACTGGTGTACCTGGCGGCTCGGTTACCTGGTGTCCCTGTTACCTGGTGTACCTGGTGGACCTGTTATCTGTTGTCCCTGTTACCTGTTGTACCTGGTGTCCCTGTTCTCTGTTGTCCCTGTTACCTGGTGTACCTGGTGTCCCTGTTAACTTGGTGGACCTGTTCTCTGTTGTCCCTGTTACCTGGTGTACCTGGTGTCTCTGTTACCTGGTGTTGGTGGCTTCTCCGTTAATTGTTTTATCTGGCGTCTCTTATACCTGTACATATAACACATATACCTTCGATCAATCCTATGTATTTAAGTAAACAACGTGAATGAGCTCCCTCCCTCCTCCTCCCTCTTCTCTCCTCTCTCCTCCCTCCCCTCCCTCTCTTCCCCTCCTCCCGTCCTCTCTTCCCTCCTCCCTTTTCCCGCGCCCCTCCTTCCCGCCCCTCCTTCCCTCCTAACCCACTTTGTCTATTTGGGATCCCTGACAAATTTTTATTTTCTATTTTGTTTTAACCTAAAGCATCGGGTACTTGAACGGATATTTGTCTTCAAACGTCACATTTCACTAAGTCACTTTCTATATTTGATGATAAAAGCCTCATCGATGTAAAATAAATATTAAAACAACACCAACGATAAAAAATAAAGTAATGAACATTACTTTTATAAGACTCATTCTCTATAGATCACATCAGGAACATCTAATAGTATACACATAAAACTTGTCTACATAAACAAACACTGTGGAGAAGCTAAAAAAAAAGGTTAAATGTTAAAGATTAAACATAAAACATGATAAATCGCTTTAAATTCTCCACACACACAAAAAAAATCATATTTTATAACTCACCAAAAAACACACTCCATAGCTCACTGAAAAAAAATAATACTAAAAAAAAAACAATAACAGCAAAAACAGTAAAAATAATAAAACATAAAATTTAAACAATAAAAATAGCTTAAGCACGCACAGCACAGCACAGCACAACACAGCACAACACAACACAACACAACACCACCACTAAAACACTTCATAGTTCACTTCGACTAAAACATAAACCCCAGCTCGTAAAACATCCATCAAGGTACAACACA
This sequence comes from Homarus americanus, assembly GCF_018991925.1. Taxonomy (NCBI): domain Eukaryota; kingdom Metazoa; phylum Arthropoda; class Malacostraca; order Decapoda; family Nephropidae; genus Homarus; species Homarus americanus. The sequence continues at coordinate 603,198 of NW_024738735.1, read as the reverse complement.
CCAAATTAATCCCGGGTTGTACAAGACGTTAGCATAAAACCTTTCCCTAGTTTCTGTCTCAGTTCATAACACTGGCCGGAGCCCTCCCGTGTGGGGATTTGTCGGAGAAGATATACGCGGTGCAGTTGATGAAGTGGAGTAGGCAGGAGAGATGGAGTAAGGAAGGGAGAGGGAAGGGAAATGAAAAGGAAGGAAAGGAGGAAGAAAGAATGAAGGAGGGAGTAAGGAAGGGTAAAAGAAAGGGGAGGGAGAGAAAGAGAGAGATGGGAAATTAAAAGGGAGATGGAAGGAAGGAGGGAGGGAGGGAGGAGAGAGATGGAGGGTGGTAGGGAAAAGGAGACATGGACGGAAAGAAAATGAGAAAAGAAGAAAGAAGGGAGAAAATTGGAGGATTAAGAGAGAGAGAAAGAGAGAGAGAGAAAAAAAATTGAGATTGGAGTGTCAAGTGGGAAGAAAGGAAGACGGAAAAACAGATAAAACAGACAGACAGATAGAGACAGAGAGAAAGAATAAATAAGAGCGAAAACTTGATAAATTAAACCTTAGACAGACGAAGAACGATGAAAGACAATGGAAATAAAAAGGAGAGAAAAAAAATACGAATAATTCATAAAGTTTGTTATCCGTCCGATCAGAGATTTACAAGTCACGATAAACACGAATTGTATAACAGAGACTATAGAGAGATGAAGAAATAAAACCAGGGGGTAAAAAAAAAAAAGGTAGAGTGGCTATTGTTGTTGCTTATTTTTGCTGTTTTTGTTACTGATGCTGATGTTTTTGTTGTTATAGTTGATGTTGTTGTTGTTGTTGTTGTTGTTGTTGTTGTTGTTGATTTTCTTATTTTTATTTTGTTGTTGTTATTGTCGCTGTTGTTGTTCATGATTATGTTGTTATTGAAGCTGTTGTTGTTATTGTGTTTATATAAGTATTTCATTGAAGCATCGTTCAATGTGGATGAAATATTACCCTCTACATAACGAATGATCAAATTTTACACTAGATACTAATAATTCTGTAGAAAGTAATTATGAGAACTAAATGAAAGAACTATAGTAATAATGTGGTTGGGTTATGTCTATGTGACCGAAAATTTTACACCTTATTTACAAAAATAAAATAAAATAGAATATATAAATATTTTTAAAAAAATGTGTTCTTGTCAAGAATTTTTTATAATCGGTGTTTTTGGGGAATGTTACAATTGGAAAATTTGTAGATATAATTAATATCACTGTACAAAGGAACTCAACAAAGCAGCTGTAGAAAGGGGAGCTGGGTTCATCCTCCTCAGCTGTTTCAAACCTATGGCTACATCACAAAATGTAATCTGAATTCTCTCGTGCACGGGAACACCTGGAGCTGACCACTAAACGTTGAAAAAAAGTGAGAAAAATGGGCCAGCATTGTTTTCGTTAGTTACGTGATTCAGTAATATACTGTACAGTATATATATATATATACATATAAAGGTCTTCTTGCCTTCGCCAGCCTCCCCATACGTCACTTCCAAACAAAGGAAACTCCTGAACACATTGCCAGATGGGGGTCCAGATTCCTTACAGTTCGCCCGTGCTCCAGTTCAGATAGAGGAAGCGATAGAAAGACAGGTAGAAAGGTAGATGTCTTACAAACCTCGCTTGATGAGGAAAGTGATAGAGACGACGGACGCTTGGCGCCCGACGGAGGGATTGCAGCAGTTTAGAGGTCACGACGGAACTGTCAAACGGTGACAGGAACAACCTTCGGTTGACCCCTAGCCATTCCTGGACGACGCACGAGACTGAATACCTTCTATTGTCAATGCTGAAGTTGACGTGGGGGAGTCATGGATAGTCGTCCTCGATGTTGAAGTGGCCTGACGGTGATCTGTCGCCAGTGTTAGAGTGATGACGGTGTTGTAGTATTGTGATGGTGTCGTTGATTTGTGCTGACGACAAGGAGATAATTGTGGTGTGTTGTTCGTGTAAGAGTATGGTGGAGTGTGGTGGTGGTGTGTGGTGGTGGTGTGTGGTGGTGGTGGAGTGTGGTGGTGGTGTGTGGTGGTGGTGGGTGTGGTGGTGGTGGGTGTGGTGGTGGTGGAGTGTGATGATGGTGGTGTGTGGTGATGGTGGTGTGTGGTGGTGGTGGTGGAGTGTGGTGGTGGTGTGTGGTGGTGGTGTGTGGTGGTGGTGGAGTGTGGTGGTGGTGTGTGGTGGTGGTGGAGTGTGGTGGTGGTGGAGTGTGGTGGTGGTGGAGTGTGATGATGGTGGTGTGTGTGGTGGTGTGTGGTGGGTGGTGGTGGTGGGTGGTGGTGGGTGGGTGTGGGTGGTGGTGGGTGTGGTGGTGTGTGGTGTGTGGTGTGTGGTGGTGTGGTGTTGGGTGGTGGTGGTGGGTGGTGGTGGTGGTGGTGGTGTGGGTGTGGTGTGGTGGTGGTGGTGTGTGGTGGTGGTGTGTGGTGGTGGTGTGTGCGGTATGGTGTGGTGGTGGTGGTGTGTGGTGGTGGTGGTGCTGGGGTGGTGGTGTGGGGTGGTGGTGTGTGGTGGTGTGTGGTGGTGTGGTGGTGGTGTGTGTGGTGGTGTGGTGGTGGTGGTGGTGTGGTGGTGGTGGTGGTGTGGTGTGGTGTTGTGGTGGTGGTGGTGTGGTGGTGGTGTGTGGTGGTGGTGGGTTTGGTGGTGGTGGTGGGTGTGGTGGTGGTGGAGTGTGGTGGTGGTGGTGGTGGTGGAGTGTGGTGGTGGTGGTGGTGGTGGTGGAGTATGGTGGTAGTGTGTGGTGGTGGTGGGTGTGGTGGTGGTGGTGGGTGGTGGTGGTGGTGGTGGTGTGGTGTGGTGGTGGTGGTGTGGTGGTGGTGGTGGTGGTGGTGGTGGTGGGTGTGGTGGTGGTGGAAGTGTGGTGGGTGGTGTGTGGTGGTGGGTGTGGTGGTGGTGGTGTGTGTTGTTGGTGTGGAGTGTGGTGGGTGTGGTGGTGGTGGCGTGCGGTGGTGGTGGGGTGTGGTTGTGGTGGTGGTGTGGTGGTGGTGTGTGGTGTGGTGGGTGTGGTGGTGGTGGTGGTGGTGGTGGTGTGGTGTGGTGGTGTGTGGTGGTGGTGGTGGTGGGTGTGGTGGTGGTGGTGGTGTGTGGTGGTGTGTGGTGGTGGAATGTGGTGGTGGTGGTGTGGTGGTGGTGTGGTGGTGGTGGTGGGTGTGGTGGTGGTGGTGGTGGTGTGGTGGTGTGGTGGTGGTGTGGTGGTGGTGGTGGGTGGCAGGTGGTGGTGGTGGTTGGTGGTGGTGGTGGTGGTGGTGTGTGGTGGTGGTGTGGTGGTGGAAGAGTGTGGTGGAGTGCGGTGGTGGTGGTGGGGTGTGGTGGTGGTGGGTGTGGTGGTGGTGGTGGGTGTGGTGGTGGTGGTGTGGTGTGGTGGTGGTGGTGGGTGTGGTGGTGGTGGGTGTGGTGGTGGTGTGTGGTGGGTGTGGTGGTGGTGGTGGTGGTGTGGTGTGTGGTGGTGGGTGTGGTGGTTGTGGTTGTGTGGTGGTGGGTGTGTGGTGGTGTGTGGTGTGGTGTGTGGTGGTGGTGTGTGGTGGTGGGTGGTGTGTGGTGGTGGTGGTGGTGGTGGTGGTGGTGGTGGTGGTGTGGTGGTGGTGGAGGTGGTGGTGGTGGTGTGGTGTGGTGGTGGTGGTGTGTGGTGGTGGTGGTGGTGGTGGTGGTGGTGGGTGTGTGGTGGTGGTGGTGGGTGGTGGTGGTGGTGTTTGGTGGTGGTGGGTGTGGTGGTGGTGTGTGTGGTGGTGGATGGGTGGTGGTGGTGGTGGGTGGTGGTGGTGGTGGGTGTGGTGATGGTGTGTGGTGGTGGTGTGGTGGTGGTGGTGGTGGGTGTGTGAGGTGGTGGGTGTGGTGGTGGTGGTGGGTGTGGTGGTGGTGTGGGTGGTGGTGGTGGTGGTGGTGGTGGTGGTGGTGGTGGTGGTGGTGGTGTTGTTGATGTGGCGATGAACTGTAGAGTGTTTGTCAATGCTTAGGCTGTCGACAGAGAGAGAGAGAGAGAGTATGTGTGTCGGCATTGTCTAAGTTTAGAGTTAACATGACCGCCGTTTTTGGTAACTGATCGTGGAAGTGTCGTCATGAATGAGCTGTATTGTCGTTATTGATACTGATGTAGTTATTGCCGTAGATGGTGATTGTTATTGATGTTGTGTGTATCGATACTAGAGTAATTTATTTGTCGTCGGCTGTGAGAAATCCTTTTTATAGAACGTGTGATGAGGATTATTGAAGCGGTACGACCGACTTATGTAGTTCAAATAAAGTACATGAGAACGAGGGTATCTTATTATCGTCAAGTTGAAGCCCAATGACTTGCTAATTAGTTCATCCATCTGAAAGAACTAACTTGTAAATAATTTTTGAGTATAAAAGTAATATCGTAGTTCTATTATTGGCTTAAGATTTCTTGTTCGTCTGTTGCTGATGTAAATTTCTGTGCTGTCATTGATAGCTGGCGTCACGTGTTACTTATCTGTCATCTCCGTGGGTGGGGGGGGGAGGACTTCAACATCGATGTCTAAATACTCACATCCCAAAGTTATGTCCCATTTCGTTGATAGTGATGTCAAGACACCTAATATAGACACAACCTCCCACATGGTGCTGAAGTCGGCGATACATCTCTAGATTTACAAGATGTCAATTCATCTTTGTCGTCGCGTTATCAGTGGTGTCCCCCTGAGAGCCTCTGATGCCAAGTTGCTACTGTTGAAACTCACACGACTGTCATTTCTGAGTTATCATATGAAGAGAAGGAATCTCTCTTGAGTGGCCTTGGTCTGGTAACCGTTCCTGATGAGAATTATTCTTTATGGGTTCGTCTTGTGTTTGATACTTCAAGAACTCTTTCACGATCGTAAAATGTTTGTAAAATTACTCCTCAAAATTAAATAATTACTCCTGAAAATTAAACAAGATTTCTTTAAGATTATTATATTCTATGTAATCAATGAAGATGCATTTCAAGACTATTTTAATCAACATCACTGAAATAATTACGTGTATAGTTAGTATAAGCGCCACAGGTCTTCAGTTATATACCAGTTCACACCCACAGTAATTGGGACACGATCCACGGTGTTTGAGGGTTACTGTACAAGGACACGATGACCCAGCCCGGTACAAACCCCTGACTGCTTCACTCACATGTGTGCCAAGTGACAGGTGAATATATCTGGACGTGGATCTCCTGTAAGGAAACCGACCAGACATGACTTATTTCTTCCCAGTCCTTGAGATGTGTCCTGGTCATTCTGAAGAAAGCTGCCCCCACGGTGTGTTTCAAAACATGATAAAGAAGAGACAGAGAGAGGCAGAGAGAGAGACATAAAAAGACAGAGAGAGAGAGAGAGAGAGAGAGAGAGAGAGAGAGAGAGAGAGAGAGAGAGAGAGAGAGAGAGAGAGAGAGAATCTTGTCCATTGAGAAGTTGTAAACACTTTAAAATCTCTTCTGTTTTTACTTCAATCACCAAAGTAAGTATACTATAAACCTCATACAAGAGACCACTATCACTTCTCTACCTCCTCTATCTCCTCTACTTACACACACACACCTACCACCCATGTACTGCTTCTCCATCCACCTATCCCTGCTATCCATCTACCTAACCTTTTCCACCACCTAGTCTCTCTATCTAAATCCAGGGCCGACTACCTATTTTACTCAGGCTCCCACCCACCTATCACCTAATCAATCAACTCTTGATGCTGAGTCAACCACCAACCACTACTATTATCTAGTTACCATCCATCTATCCTATCCACCAACACATATTAACTATCATCCACCTCATCATCCATCATTACCATCTTCCCATTTTTCGGTGACATCCATTTAGCATCCTATTACCTCTCTGTCTCAATCCTTCTTATCCAATATACATCTGTTTGTTTACTATTCAGTATACCCATTTCCCGTCCACCTACTTCTCCATTTCTTTCTAATTCCCTTTATTTCAGTTTCATTCTCCACCCGTGCCAACCTGCTATTCACTGCCCATTCCTACTATTACTACTACTACTACTACGACTACTACTACTACTACTACTACTACTCACTTCCCATACTCTCATACTACCTTCTACCCACCCTTTATTTCCACCCACCGCCCACAGTTACCACTCTCCAACTACCAACCCTCTCCTATCATACCATCCCACTGTCCACCGCTCACCACCCACTATACCCACCACCACCGTCTTAGCGGGCGGGCGGGCGGGTGGGCGGGTTGGTGGAGGGTAAGTCGACTTCACTGAGCGTACCTTAAAACGTTTTCCTAGTTTGTGTCTGCCTGGATCTTGGAAGGGTGAGCAGCCAGGCCAAAACTCCTGTGGGATTTGTCACTTGTAATTCCTCTCTCGGTTGTAATGAGCTGAGTAGCTGCGGTGTGTGTGTGTGTGTGTGTGTGTGTGTTCTTTGATGTTCTCTTCTCTCCAGTTTTAATTTTCTTTGTTGTGGTTAAATTTTGTCCCCTTTTTTGTATTTGTTTAAGGATGATTTTATCTTCGTTTTCTTGTTCTGTTTATTTGTTTTGTTTTTGTGTTAATGTTTTTGTTTTTCGTATATCATTATTTTTCTCACTATATGATAACAGACAGAATATTAATAATGTTACATATTTAGGGGCATATATCTAGTATGTGTTTTAAGAGTAACTTTATAATAATTAATACATGTAGGTAAATTTGACTCTATTAACATAACCACTCTACGTAAATTAGCTGAAGTTAAATTATGTAGATGAGTAGAGATGATTATTATTCTCTTATATCTTACATTGTATTTATCTATACAATTGTACCTAATGAAGTAAAAATACAATATATATTAATTAATTTTATCTCTATGAAATAAATAATCACAAAAAACAGGCAATGGATTTATTATAATTATTATGTAGGTTAACTTATCTATTTATGATATACTTGAATTTATCATCTTTGGGGAACGTTCTTTTAACCACTTCACTACAGGAACGCTAGACGATTTTATTCAGCACAGAGAGACCCCGTCCACAAGGGGTTAGTGTGAGGGAGTTACATTTAGATCACCTCAAAGGGACATGACCTTTTTAATTTATATCTAGGTGATGAAGTTAGTTGAATATTTTCTTGTAAAAAAAAATATAAAACACGCAACTACTTCGTCAAAATCTTATAGATAAGCACAAAGTGAAGGAAACATCGCTATTTTTTTTAACCAGGTTGACGTCACTGGAGGTAAGGGCTTCCATTTATAGTTTACCATACAAATAAATCCTATACTTTAGAATTTTCAACTTTATTTATTACCAAAAATAAGTACAGATAGTAGAGCACCTGTGCTTATTTTAGGTAACAAGAATATTTACAAATTAAGACTTAAACTTGTATTTTTTCGAAGTTTAGATGTCTGAGCAGTTACCAGACTGGGTGAATTATAGGTTCTAAGTTGTAATGTAGCGATTAAATCCCATATATGTGAACATCGTGTAAAGTTTTGTGGCAATGTTTTAACCTGTTCAGCTTCTTAGGGTTGCATAGGTGTCAGTGTGATGTACCAATGACATCCTCTGTTGACGTCACGGTGAGCAGCAAGATGTTGAGACGATTGTCACTTGGCTATTTTGTTATACAAAGCCAATGTCTCAATGTTTCAAGAGTATATTTGTTTTTAGAAAGTACCAATGATAACAATAAAAAGGGAGTTTGTGGAATTAATAATGCTACATTATATATATATATATATATATATACAAGACGAGTACATACATATATTAGAGAAGTACTCATCAGAGTTCAAACCACCGGCTGGTACTCATTTTTGCCCTTGAACCGTTGGCTTCCGTAAAGAGGGAAACTCTACCATGGGCCAACAGTCAACACAGTACTTGAGCTACATCAAAATCTGCTCACCGATTTTATTAACTTTATTCGCAACACGATTACACGTATAAATATACACATATTCAGTGTGTGTGTGTGTGTGTGTGTGTCAGTTTTTTTTGCCTTGTTCGAGCGTCAATGTCCAACATATATAACGCTATTGTTTCCGGGCACATGTTGGCGCACGTGTATAAGCATATGTGCAGACGTCTATACAAACACACGTCACCACAATGATAAGTCCATCCCCTCTACCCCTACTGATACGTTACACACACACACACACACACACACACACACACACACACACCCACCCACACACACACACGCGGGCACACACCTCACACAATCACCCCACCTGTCACCTTCCGTGTCCTTCAAGAACTTCCATTGAAAAAGCACTCCTTCTATCTCCAGTTATTTATCCTTCGCCAGACCTTCCTCGGACCACTAGCATCTTTCAGCCTCATGATTGTTTACCCTGAGTGGAGGACCTCGACGAGCGTATCCTTCAGACAGTTCCTTTGAGACAAACACAAGACAGGCAGGGTCGTGACGCGCTCGGGCCACCTGTGCTGGACACTATGCATGATAACATCTTGTCACCTTCGGAACTTACCTCCTTACCTCTCCCTCTCTCCCTCTCTCCCTCCCTCCCTCCCTCCCTACCTTCTCCTCGTCTCCCTTCACCTCCTCTGCCGCCAGCTACTGTTGTTGATGATGATGCTGAGGTGTTTCGCTGGCAGTTGTCTCAGGGAATATCCATGGTAGTGACTGTTTTGGGAGTGATTCTTGCGGTGGTGCGGCGGTGGCTGTTGTGATTCTTGCGGTGGTGCGGCGGTGGCTGTTGTGATTCTTGCGGTGGTGCGGCGGTGGCTGTTGTGATTCTTGCGGTGGTGCGGCGGTGGCTGTTGTGATTCTTGCGGTGGTGCGGCTGTGGCTGTTGTGATTCTTGCTGTATGGCGGCTGTGGCTGTTGTGATTCTTTCGATGATGCGGATGTGTGGTGATTCTTGCGGTTGTGCGGCAGTAGTTATTGTGTGGTGATTTTTGCGATGGTGAGGTTGTTACTGCTTTGTGATGAATAGTGCTGTATTTACTCTTTTGATGGTGATTTTTGCAGTAAGACTGTTTTGATGGTGATTCGTGTGGTGGTGTTATAGTGTCTTGTGGGATGTTTCTCGCCGTGGTGTGATGATGTGATAGTGACTGTTGTGATGAATACGTGATGAAGGGAACGCGACTGTATATATATGCCTTATCGAGTTATTTTTTGTGTAAATTTGTCTTAAAGATACCTAGTTATTATAGCCAATATAAGAATTTGCTCTATATCCTTATAGACTTGGTTTAATAACACCACGTAATATACTATAGGTAAATTAGATTAATAATAATGTTATTAGCCCGAGGGAAAAAATATTTAGAAATCATCACTATTTCACAATTATACCTGTTTGTTGACACACACACACACACACACACACACACACACACACACACACACACACACACACACACACTACACACACACACACACACACACACGCACGCGCCCTGTCATTGTTTAGGACCATTTTAGAATCTCCAATCAATAATTCTTTTGTGTTGAACTAACAAGTACTAACGGAGATTCGATGAGGTTACAACTCCTCTGTTTTGAGGTAAATGTGAAACAACAAATATGTATAATACATTATTTTGATAATATCCACAGTCGCCAGGTGGCCGCTGCCTCCCCCCAGCACGACACCCGACACCGGAGGTCAGGCACCCACTCCCCGGAAGAACGACTCTGATTGGATGGCTTTCAGGGGCGTCGACCAATAATATAGAGGGAGATAAGAGTTGACCTGAAGTGACCTGGCCGGAACCAGGCGAGGGTGTGGCTCCTGGACCCCTCACGATGTGGAACAAGATAACACTCCAGAATTTCCCTATGGTTAAATCTTTTTTATATTCTAAAAACGTTTATATTTCGTTTGTACAATACCTTCATTATAACCATGGATACTTATGTCCAATTTCATCTACTACTGTTTATACTGAGATGTTTGTGTTTAGGTAGATTATGTAGCAGTACAGTGATTCTGATGAGCACAGGACATTTTCCTTACACAAAACATGAACACTAAGGCTGTCACCCACCTATTACAAGTCTAATTTTCCAGAAGCAGCTGCTTCACCCACCCGTCCGTGTCTACCAAGCCACACCCGGGTCTGTCAAGGGTCTGTCGTGGTCTTCGAGGCTCCGTTAAGCTCTGTCTTCTAAGGGTACACAAGTGTCTGCTAAAGTCAGCATCGTGTGTCAGCAACCCAAGAGGGAGATCTTTGCCTCACTCTACATGTATCTCACGCGTCTTGGCCATCTTGGGGAGTTTGGCGTCGCACGAGACAAGATGAGGTAGGTGGAGAGGGGAGGGGGACCGGTGGGGAGGGGGGAGGGGTGGGGAGGGGGTGGCCTGGTTCAGTGATCAGTTTGTGTGTTTATCACTGGGAAGGCAATTTTGCTCGTGTTTGTGGTGTATTGATACGAATGATTTTGTAAACCTGTTTGTATATGTATTATTTCAGTCTTGTGTCTGTATATATTTTCGAGCTTTTGCTTGTGTATACTTTTATATACATACGTGACTGCACACTAAGTTATTGATCATACATTCACGTTTACAACTCACCACCAAACACACACCCTGGGCCAGATAGAACCATACTAGTATTAGCCATGCACTTCAAAAGGTGTTCGCCCGACAAAAGACAGCGATCGATCGTGTTTAGGACAAAGGCTCTCTTGTTCCCTGTGAAAATTGTCCGAACGATTATGGGCTGGCAGCTGCTCATTTTCCGGGGTTATATTACAAATAATAACCCTTTTTTTTCTTTCGTGGTGAATTGAGCATCAAAGCTCCCCCTCGGATGTTCGTCTGAATAGTGTGGTTTTGCCGTTCTCTGTGGACATTAGAATAAACTTTTCGTTGGATTTTTCAGAACAGGTTTTTATATGCTGGGGATAATATTTTTGTTTTGTTTTGTGTGTTAGTGGTCAGTAGTGTGCTTTTGTTTTAATGTCATGTCCGACTATTAGTAATACTTGTTTTGTTAGTTTTTTCTATTGTCATTTCTACTTATTTATGTATATTTACTACTACTATTACTATTACTACTACTATTTCCAAAAACACCACAATCACACATACACAATTCTGAATATTACCACTTAAACCAATGTCTGGAATAGATTTTATCATCAAATTTTAACATCTAAGAAAAAAATAGAGAAAAAATAACACGCAAGACAAACAACAAATTCAAATTAATAGCTGAAAAAATCAATTATTTTACACTATGACCTGTTATTTTGTGTTATATCAGGTAGACGAGAAAGCCGCCATAATATATATCTAATTATGAAGGAAATATCAAAGCAGATAAAATTATAGCTATTCTCACTAAGTTATTATATTATCAAACACGTTATCTATCGTCTCTCCCCCATGCAAGCTGCTATGAAAAGTGTGACAGCTTATCCTACACTGACAATATCCCTTAACTACTACTACTACTACTACTACTACTACTACTACTACTACTACTATTACTACCCTTTTTTGCACTTTACTCCCTTGGAAATTCATAATATATAGACAATACTTTACAATATAACACTGCATTATAACCTTTGACACCACCTCATTATAAATCCGTCCGTACTCCCCTTCCTCCTCCACCCATCATCATCCTCCTCCTCCTCCTCCACCTCCTCCACACTTTACATCCACACCTCATGCCTTAACAACTCCTCCCTCCTCCACTAGCTACAAAATCCCTAATTAATTCAATCTGTCAATTGATCTGGTACCTGTCAATTTAGCCCACCGGAAACCGCAGGTGAGATGAAGCAGCACCCAGCATCCCTTCAGCAACACCAGTAGTTGACATATTAGCATATCTCCCTCATATCTACCTCACTCATCTCCTCCTATCGTGTCCTCTACCTCAGCTGATGGCATTTCTACCTCGGTGTCAGCTCGTATCAGTCTCTCATTATAACAGTATGAGATAAGCCTTCGCATGGTGGTGGTGGATCTGTTCTGTTTTGTTGAGGGAAAAGAGGAAACTAAAAAAAAGAATATTGGGAGTTAGAATGTTTGGTGTGTGTGTGTGTGTGTGTGTGTGTGTGTGTGTGTGTGTGTGTGTGTGTGTGTGTGTGTGTGTGTGTGTGTATTCCAAAAAAGTTATGAGTTTCTTTAAATGTTTTCTATGTAATGGAGAGACAAGTAATTACAATCATTCTCATCAAAACTAAAACCTTGATTATATGACCTCATTACCAGCTGCTCCTAGGAGTCATTAAAGTAATAAAAACCGGTGTAATTAATAATGACTATTTGATTATATATACAATGAGCGTTTTGTCAGGTGAGAAATTAACATTAATTGGAATAACCTGTCCTTTATCTGATTACCTGTACTGATTACATGCTTTCTGAGTGTGGGGGGTGGACGAGTGGAGGGAGGGAGGGTAGATACCCAGAGGCAGGGAGTGAGTGTCCGGACAGGATAGAGGGAGAGAGGGGTGGGGGAGGGGAAGCTGAGAGAGAGAGGATGTTGTATACAAATGGGAAGGAAGGTGGAGGAGAGTATGCAGGGAGAGGGATAAGAAGGGAGTGTATGGGAGGAGAGGGAGCTTTACAGGGAGGGAGAGAAAGAGAAGGAAAAGAGTGGAAATAAACAAAACAGTTGAGAATATAAAGTAACTTTTTTCACCTAAATTGTCTACATTTTTATGATATAGTTTCCAGTCACAATTAACAACGGGGTATAGGCCTATGTTGATTCTTTTTTGGGTAGGCCTACTTGTTATGGGTGAAATTATTCCCATTTCAAACGGTGTTATTCCCACCTATCAACATAAGGTTCATCTTCTTCGTATCATCGATTAATTAAGTCAGGTGGATTTATTCTCACGTCTTAGGTTTGGAGGAAAATTTGGATTATAATAGATTTTTTTTTATTTGGTCTTCAGTCTATTGTATCAAGGTTTATTTTTATTTTATTTTATTTATTCTATTTGTGTTCATGTAGCTGTTGTGTGTCACATTGGATAAATTTATTTTTTTTCGAATTTTCCTAATAAAAAATAAAAACAAAATCGAACAAGAGCAAAACAAAAAATATCCATCTAATTTAGACCTTAAAATATTTTCTAATTCTAGGATGAGTTTATCTCTATTGTCTGGTCGTCCTAGGATTTATCTTCCCTTCGGCGTCGTTGGCAGGAGGCACCGGGCTCCTCTCTGTTGATTTCTCTTCCTTTCATGGACTAAAGTGGTGGGGGTGATGGGTTGAGGGTAGGGAGTGGGAGGAAGAGGTCTGCTGGAAGTGGGGGAAATGGCTGAGGAAAAGGGGACACATGTGAGGAAAGGGGTGAGGAAAAGGGGGGATGGGGGGGAGAAGGGGCAGTAGCTCCACGGGAAATTGATAGAAGAGCTGAAGAAAGTGGGGAGGGGTGAGAGAGGATGATGAAGGGAAGGAGATAAGATGGGAAGGATAAAAGAGAACTAAAAAGAGAGAGAGACGAAGAAAGTGGAGAAGACTAACAATATAGAAGGGAAAGTAGATGAAATAAGGGAGAGTAAAGCAGGAATTGAAAGAAGAAAAGGAGATGAGAAAAGATGAAAAATGAGAGAGATGTAGAGTAAAGATGAGAAGAAGACGTATAAGGAAATAAAGAATATAAATATGAAAAAAAGGGAAAAAAGAAGGAGGGAAATATCATACGGAAAAGAAGGAGGAGAAGTAAGAGAGAAGATGATAAAAGGAGACGGAGGAACGTGTTGAAATGGATGAGACAGTGAGAAAGGATTATGAAAGGACTTGATTTTAGTCAGGATACAAGAGGAAGGTGAAAAAGTGTCAACGAAGGCAAGAATAGAGGAAAAAGAATAAATGAGGAAGAGAGAGAAAGAGAGAGAGATTGAGGAGGGAAAAGAATATGTGAAAAAAACACAAAAGGAACAGAGGAAGAAGGAAGAAACAATGAAGATAATAAAGCTATGCAGTGAAGAAAATGAATGAAGGGAACAGAAGAAATGAAAGGAGAGGAAAAATTATAAAAAGGGGGGAACTAGAGAAGACGAAAGAAACTCAGGATAAAGGAAGGAAGAAAGGGAAGAGAGGAAAGGGAAAAAAAGAGGAGGGGTGAAGGGGAAACAACTGTGTCCTTCTATTTAACTTGGTCAAGGACGAGGTCGCCATTTTTTGTGTGTTCATAATAAATACTTGTGAATGTGTGTGTGTGCGTGTGTGTGTGTGTGTGTGTGCGCGTGTGTGTGTGTGTGTGTGTTTTAGCATACTACGTGGTTGTACATTCTACTGAGTGTCTGTATGTCACCTTAATATTAACATGACCAATTAAATACATTAGTTGTGGTAGCCATTGATTAAGAAGACCTTACAAACTAACCTTTTTTAACCATAATAAAAAAAATCACCAAGTCTAATTTCTATAGTAGGTCATCATCATCATCATCCGGACAGTCCCATCATCCACCATCTCATCCATCATCCGTAAGCTTCTCCTACTCCTCCTCATCCTCATCATCATCCGGACAGTCCCATCATCCACCTTCTCATCCATCATCCGTAAGCTTCTCCTACTCCTCCTCATCCTCATCATCATCCGGAAGCACCTGTCATCCATCCGTCTTTTAGCTCCCACCTTTAAGCTCATCATCCGAAAATCCTCTTCCTCATCCATCATGCCACGCACGACCCATGAGGTTGCAAAAGATGGGTAGAGGAGATGGTAGGGAGGGAGTTGCAAGGGATAGAGGGAGGATATTGCAAAGGATGGAGGAAGGAGATGGTAGGGAATAGGTTGCAATAAATAGGGGGAGGGAAGGAAGAGGAGAAGAATGGTGAAATAGAAGAAGAAATTATAGAGTATAGTTGAAAGAGAAGATGAAATGAACGATAAATAAGGATAAGGAGGAGACGAAATGCACAAAAAGATAATTGGAGATAAGAATTAGAAGATGGAGATTAATCGTGGGTAGAAATAGGAAGAAATATACATATTATACGTTTTTTTATATACAATTGCATGATGATGTGAGATATTAAGGTGCGTAGGAAGTTGAATATACTCTAAGGAACCACTCTCTCTACTCCCCACACCCTCACCCTACCCCACGATGCCTATCAGACAAGGAGTGTGAACTACCATATGGCGCTTGTCGTTTTGAGATGAAAAATGTAGTCTAGTGACAAAATCTGGAGGCAGCATCTCACTTAAGATGTTTGTAGTTGCTGCCGCGGCCGCTAGATGGCAGGATAGCGCGAATGGCGATTGCAGATGGCGACGTGTTAAGCGATGATGCATGTGTGTTTTTTTCTGTTTCGTTCTGAATTTGTTTATGATGAGAGGAGATGATTGTAAAGTGATTGTTGGTCGATGAACCTTGATGATGTCGTTTGAGGAGTCTTTTACCTGGAGATTAATAAGTTTGTGTTTTATTTTTTATATATTGTTGTTTTTTTTAAGTTTACGTGAAGGTATGAGGTGAATGTTAGGTGATGGGGATTACAAGATAGTAATTGATGATTGATGTGCTTGATATTGTTATTTGAGATGTTTTTGAGAGATTTTAAAAGGAATTTGTTTTGTTATTTTCTTGGTTATTGATACGTGTGATTTCTTACCTGTTGTGTGATGATTGTCAGGTGATTTTGGGTCTTTATGATCGGGGAATATGACTGTCTACCCCGTGACTGTATTAATAAGAGATATACATTATTTTGACTGTTGACTGTTACAAGGGGAATAAAAGACTGTCAAACCAAATTAATATAATAGATTCGCTTGTGAGAATAATTTGTTAAATTATTTACAAGTTTATTAATTATTTTGTATTCCCAATTAATTTAATTTATACTTTATTCATATTTTTATTGTTATTTGTGTGAGTGCATCCCTTTCTGATTATACACAGGTACATACATATACACACATAGACACAGATACATACACATACCTACATACCGACACAGAAACGTTATATAGATATTTGTACATACTAATTCCAGTACGCACACACACACACACTCACACACATACACACACACAACTGATTAAAGAATAATTGGATAAAAAATCATATACGACAGTAATCTCTCTCCATTATTGATAATTACCGCTATTGTTCCTGAGACCCACAAGAGAGAGGGAGAGAGATAGGGAAGAGGAGAGATAAACAAGGAATAAGAAGGGAGGAGACGAAAATGATGGTAGATACGAAAGAGAGGGAGAATTATGACAGATGGTGATTCAGAAGAAAGGAATAGAGTAGATGATGAAGGGAGAGAAGGGAAATGTAAATAGAGAGAGGAACGGAAGGCAACAGGAATGAGGGGAAAATGGTAGGGTGGGGGAAGAGAGGGAGAGGTAAATGGATGTTAAAAAATGAAATAATTGAGAAAGGAGAAAAAACAGAATGAGAGAAAGTAAAATCAACAAGGAAATAAAAGATAAAATAATAGATAAACAGAGTACAAATATATGAAGAGAAGAGTGAGAAAGAGAACAGATGGAAAAATGAAGTAGTGAGACATAAAGTAGATGGATGAAAAGCAGAGGTGAAGAAAGAAAAGGGAAGAGAAGAAGCAAGGAAGAAATGAGAGAGAGACAGAGAGAGAGAGAGAGAGAGAGAGAGAGAGAGAGAGAGAGAGAGAGAGAGTGAATGTGTCCATGTGTAAATTATTCCTCTTGTCTTTTTGATTTACGCCAAAAGTCAGTTAAACTCGACCTCGCCATACTGCACCTCACGCTCCCTCTCCATCACCCGGAGGAAAATAATCTTCAGTTCCCGTTAGATTTCCACAAAACAGTAAATTAAACTCACGCGGAGTCAGCCGTGATCAAATCCCGGAATGGGAATAGTTCCAGGTTTATTCCAGAGGGAGGGTAGACGCCCACAGAAGCCCTCCTGGAACACGGTCTCTTGCTGGGTCTGGAAGAATGGTTCCCATCGCAACAGAGCCTGGAAGACGTAACCATTGCAACCAAAACGCCGCCTTCCTCAACCTTAAGGCTTAGCGCCATAGGATCGAAACTCCCCCACTTGAAGCCTCTCTCTTGTTACAACCTTCTTCCTCGTGTGTTGTGACAGTAAAGAATATTTGGTATGACAATGGAACTGTGTACTTTTGTCGACATTTAAGACAGGTATGAATTTAACATTGAAATAAGCATCGGTGGAACACCATGAATTCCTTGGGCCCACAACGCCGGTCATTCTTCACCCAACAACCGCATAATACCAACAACATTAGGCAGAATTAGTCGGCAAAAATGTTAGCTTTCGTTGATGGACTTTACAAGGCGAGTCCTGCCGCTTAATCCAACACCTTCCAAGTCTCTCTTAAGCCAAGGTTTTACGCCTGGCGGGGTTGAGTTTAAGGCTGGGACACCCGCTCATAACTGTCCCCAGACCCTGTATGCATTAGGCAGCTACCGAGGGCATTTGTCTTGTTTATATTTGGTGGTCAGGTTTAAGGTTATTTTCTGGCATGTTATCGCTCTATATCAACTTAATACAAAATGCTTGTTTCATATGGCCAGTGTTACCTTATATGGCTACTTTAAGTGCTATACTCTGTCTCTATTATAGATTATTGTTCACATTGTTAGAGGAAATGTTCATGGATTTACGGAAATCGTAATAGTGTGAATAAATATGAATAAAGTATTGTCTTCGTCTTTTTTGATGATGTTGACATTATCAATATTGCTAACTTAATATTGATAATACGATAATTTTATTATTAATATTATTACTATCATCATTATTATTATTATTATTATTATTATTGTTGTTATTATTATTTTTATTATTATTATTATCATTATTATTATTATTATTATTATTATTATTATTATTATTATTATTATTATTATTATTATTATTATTATTATTATTATTATTATTATTATTATTATTATTATTATTATTGTTATTATTATCATTATTATTATTATTATTATTTTTATTATTATTTTGTTTTATGTATCATTGCTGATTTCTTTGTAATACTATTGCGGCTACTGGTAGTCCCCCTGCAGTACTAGTAAGAGCAGACCGTGTATGCTGGTAGGGGTTGATGGGGCTATCGCGGGATAGTGGGGGCTGGCATGAGCTAGTAGGGCCTGGCGTGAGCTAGTGGGGGCTGACCTGAGCTAGTGGGGGCTGGTGAGGGCTAGTGGAAGATAGCATGAGATGATGAGGGCTGGTAGAATGATGGTGGTTGGTTAAATGATGGGGTTGGTGGATGGTTGGCGTGGGATAATGAAGACAGTTGAATGTTTAGTTTAGGATGATGAAGACTGGCAAGGGCTGGGGCTGAGGGCCATTAAAACACTGTGTAACGCGGGTGTCGTGTTGAGGCGTCCTATTGGGCAATTAGTCGCCTCTGATTACTTAATATATTTCACTCTACAGTTGTGGGGAATGAGTGGTGTGGCGAGGCGTGGAATCTACTCAGTTATACTCAGTTATAACGACACAGAAGTATGCTGAGTGGCGTGCTTGAGCTAAATGTGCCCAGTAAAGTGTCGAGTTATGTGATATACTTGATTTTAATGGTCAAAAGATATGCTCATCGTGTCTTTACATGTCCTCCGTCCTAAGAGTCATTTAGTAATTTTTTTTTAGAAGGAAGATCGTTTCTTTTTGTTTCATATTAAATGTTTTATATAATTCTCTTTTTTTGTTTTAAACGATGTGTGTTTTTTTTAGTACGTAAAGGAGATATGACACAAATGACACACGAGGCAGTAAGAAACAGTATATGACACTTGAGGTTATTATAATTATTGACATTTAACAGTTGTGATAATCTTCATCCTTCATCAACTGTTTTACCAAAATCAACGTAAAGTAAATGAATATATTTGTTCTGCACGTTTACTCTTTGTCCAGGTAGTGAATATTGGTGTTTCACGAGTGTGTGTGTATTAGTATCACCTGAGTCTGATATAGCCCCGTGCCTCACTCGTGTCATATATACTGAGCCTAGTATAACCTCTGTGTCATGCGTCATGCTTCTGTCATGACCGTAAGTGCCATTCACGTTACCTCTCTTATACGTAACTCATTTAGTATTGCTACATGTGTTTTCTCCTAGCGTCTGGCATCAGCTTGTGTGTCATGTGTCAAGAGGTATCAAGTAGCTGGTTCAGGCGTGGCCCCGTGTGTCATAACGAGGCTGCCAAAAGCAGTGTGGTGTCACTTGTATCTCTTCCCTTCGGCTGAGATAGGTTAAGTGAGTGAAAGAGAGACAGAATTAGAATATATATATATATATATATATATATATATATATATATATATATATATATATATATATATATATATATATATATATATTATGTGTGTGTGTAAATTGACAGAGAGAGACAGACAGGAGGCAGCCAGCCAAATAAATGGATATACGAGTATATATATATATATATATATATATATATATATATATATATATATATATATATATATATATATATATATATATATAGAGAGAGAGAGAGAGAGAGAGAGAGAGAGAGAGAGAGAGAGAGAGAGAGAGAGTTACATGATACATGACGTAATGGTATCCTTTCATAACAGACCGTCAAGAGGTATTCAATAGGCCACCCTGCCTGGTGTTGGGTGGTCCATGATGGGCGTGTACAGTCACCAACCTAAGTGGATACTTCCCTAATATAATCCTCCACACACACACACACACACACACACATATATATATATATATATATATATATATATATATATATATATATATATATATATATATATATATATATATATATATATATATATATATATATATATATATATATATATATATATATATATATAATCCTGAAAACCCGAAGCTATTAAAGGGGAGGAACTGAACTAGCGTGAATTAGTGGCAGTGTTCATCATTATAAGAATTTTACAGCAAACTTTTGATGTACAGACTGGAGATTATTGAGGCATCAACTAAATAAGTGTAGGTATAGGTACTGTACAGTGTTAACCCAAAGTATGTTTGAAAAGATACAATGTTACAAGGCTGGGATTATCAAGAGTCTAGTCTGTGATGCACACTGTAATAAGGCAGCATGAAACACTGTGATTTAGCTTAACAGTGAATAACATACTATAACGTGGCGTAACACAGCGTAACATACCGCTGACATAACAAGGTGTAACATAACCTACACCCGCCCTCGTTACATGAACATTTCTCTCCCCTCTCCTCCATTCTCTCCACCTCTCCTCCATTATCTCCACCTCTCCTCCATTATCTCCACCTCTCCTCCATTCTCTCCACCTCTCCTCCATTCTCTCCCCTCTCCTCCATTCTCTCCCCTCTCCTCCATTCTCTCCACCTCTCTCCTCCATTATCTCCACCTCTCCTCCATTCTCCACCTTCCCTCCATTCTTCCACCTCTCCTCCATTCTCTCCACCTCTCCCTCCATTCTCTCCCCTCTCCTCCATTCTCTTCTCCACCTCCCTCCATTCTCTCCCCTCTCCTCCATTCTCTCCACCTCTCCTCCATTCTCTCCACCTCTCCTCCATTCTCTTCACCTCTCCTCCATTCTCTCCCCTCTCCTCCATTCTCTCCCCTTCTCTCTACATCCCTGGGACTTTCTATGTCTTTTATCGTCTATGATCCCACCAACTTACTTCCTCTATTAACTCTACAGTCATGATCACTCCAATCCATACCTCTCCTCCTCCTCCTCCATCATCCCTAACCTCCCACTATCATCCCTCCATCCCATCCTATACTCCACTCCTCACTATCCCCCTGTTTAATCCATCACATCCCTCCTCTATCCATATCCAACCCCCACTTATCTTTCTCCACTTTACCCTTAATTAAACCCCAGAAACAACCTCTATCCTCTATCTAATTTCTCTCCTAACCTCCGCCAGCCTTCTCCACTCCCTCCATCTTCCCTCCACACATCCTTGGCACCCCTCCTCCCGTTGCCCCTCCCGAAGCCGGATAACAGAGGGGGTCATGTAAGTCGCGTCCTAAACTAACTTGCCGTAGCAGGAGAGAGAATTGATGTTTTCAGGCTTCTCAGGTGACTGTTGCTTTAGGCACGTCCACCGGAAGTGTCTGCCTGGAGGAGGTAGGTGGTAGGGGGGGAGGGGAAAGTGGACGAGGAAGAGAGGAAGTGGGAAGGGGATGTGAGAGAGAAGTGATTTGAGGAGACAGAGAGGAGGGAGATAAAGAGAGAGAGACAGGGATGAAGGGAAATAGTAGACAGAAAGACAGACAGCGTCGGTACAAGTAAAATCAAATTACAAGTTAAGAATATGATGAAGGATAATATTTACAAGTTAAGAATGTCATAAGGATAAACTCTTATTAGATACCACGACCTTCGGAATGTTATGAATGGGAGGGAGCGCCAAGAGGTCGTGGAATACCTGCCTGGCTGGTGTACACACGTGGGTATTTGTAGGTGTAGACCCTGGCTGCATGTTGCTCTCTCTATCAACCTCATCAACACTTCCTATCTGTCTGTCTGTCTAATTCATTGGATGTTTGACTGCCTGGTTCCTTGTTTGTTTTTTGTATAACTCAATCATTCTCTGTCTGTCTGTCTGTCTGTCTGTTGGCCTCTCTGGCTCATTGGCTGTCTTTCCGTCTAATTTATAATCTGTCTTTCTGTCCAATCTATTGTTTATCTGTCTGTCTACCTTATTCATTTGTTGTTTGTCTCTCTATTTCATTGACTGTGTTGTCTGTCTGTCTGTCTGTCTGTCTGTTTTACTCCTTGGCTGTCTTTCTATGTAAATACCTTCCCGTCTACACACATAATAATAATAATAATAATAATAACAATACTGGTAATGGTAGTACTATTGACAATAATAATAATAATAATAATAA
The DNA here is from genome assembly GCF_018991925.1 of Homarus americanus. Classification (NCBI taxonomy): domain Eukaryota; kingdom Metazoa; phylum Arthropoda; class Malacostraca; order Decapoda; family Nephropidae; genus Homarus; species Homarus americanus. The sequence continues at coordinate 581,392 of NW_024738735.1, read as the reverse complement.
TAATAATAATAATAATAATAATAATAATAATAATAATAATAATAATAATAATAATAATAATAATAATAATAAAGTTGTAAATATAAAAGAAGATGATAAAAGTTATACATAATACAGTATAATATATAATAACATGGGGAGGTTCATTTAATAAGGAATTTCAGCACATCTACAGTACAAAAGTAAGATTATCAAGAAGCGAACACACACTTTACCTACGAGTTGTTGTTGATTTTTACAATGGTTGGAATAGAGTTGTTCTCATAGCGATCAGTACGTGGTCATGTGGGCTGGATGTTGTTGTGGTGTCAAACAGGAATTCCCGGAAGGTGGATCTCAGGTGGTGGTAGGAGAAGGTGGCGAGGACGGTGTAGAAGCATCGTTTTAAACTGACAGATGAGGTCATGGTGATGATAAAAAGAGAGTTGAGAGGGTCAGTGTACTGAGCACCTCTTGATGTGTGGTGTAAGAGAGGGAGAGAATATCTTGCACGCTCTCACCTCCACTTTTCAAGGAGTCTTTTTTAGGTAGAAGTTTAGGCAAAAGACCAGCAGGATAAGCATAGCTGAGCTGCGTCAACATTGGTGAAATGGCTAAGTAATTAGAGGGGGTTATTTAAACCACAGAGTTCCTTAGCCTTACCATACAACTGACTGGTTTGCTTCAGGTGTTGCAGCTTAATTGGCTAGTGAGGCTTCTTTGCAGCGTGTATTTCGCGGATGACTTTGTTACGAAGGGCTCTGTAGCGGTTATTGCCATTAAAATGAAAAGCCCTGTTTGACTGCTGCATAAGTCATTTGATCTGTGGTGTGATCCAGGCCAGCGGCTGGGTGTATAGCTTAACGGACTCCTCGGGAAAGCTTCCGCGATGGTGTTACGTAATTTGTCCACTTAGTGTCTACGTCATCACCACTTAATACTGAACAATCCACTGTCCGAAAAGATTCATTGCAGAGACAGTAACCGGCCTGTAGGTCCTGATGTTAGGACCCTGCACGTGGGTGGTCGTGGGCGTTGGAGACAGAACACGGATATGTGCGTACTACAGCAGGAAGGAGACAATGGTTAAGGTGGTAGGTACTGATCTGCTAAGGCCATGAGAGTTTTGACCATATATAGGAAGTTCACAGCTTGTGATAGCAGCATCTCTCCCTGGATATCAGTGGTGTCCTTTTCATTTAAATCACCACAAAGCACTTGTTTGGCACATGGGTACCTGGGAGGTACTCCGAGGTGGTAATGAGGTGATTGATAAGAGTGTCTTTGGGAGGTGAGCGAGGTGGGTGGTATACCATACAGTATATTTTAGAGACAGTGAGTCTAGAATGAGCAATATAGTATGTTTATGTGGTTGATGGCACAGCTGTTCAGGTGTGGTGTAGCGTGTTGGTCCAAATGTGTGCTTACCATGTGAGGATCATATCCTTTGTTAGAGTCAATAAACTCGTTTTTTACAACAAATTCATTGATATATATATATATATATATATATATATATATATATATATATATATATATATATATATATATATATATATATATATATATATATATAAAATTGAAGAACCCCACAGAACGGAAGCAAAATGTTTTTATAACCACATTCATAAAAAACTATAAATATGACTGGCTTAAGGCAACATCGTGTCGCTGAGAATGAAAATAGAAAAAAAAATATATATATATATATATAAATCACCCTCCCTTTCTCCCTCCCTCAAATTTATCTCCTCCTCTCTCAGTCTTGACACACGCCTCCCCACTCTGCCCTCCCTATGAATAAAATCATCATCAATAACAGCAACAACAGCAATAACAACAACAGCAGCAACGCCAACAACAAACACAGCGTTAGAGAATTCGACAAAAACAGCAGCAACAACAAATAACACAATCATACAATGGACAAATGCACACACACCATTAGTGCCACAATCTTCATTCAACTAGTAAAGTGACTCTCTCCACACTTTCCCCTCTCTCACTCCCCTCTTCCCTTTTTTTCTCTCTCCTCTCAAAACTTCTTTCCTCCCACTTTCTAATTTTTCTTCTTTTAAAGTGCCTTCATCTCACCTCCCTTACTTTCTTTCTTCTCTTTTCTCATTACTCACTCTCTCCTCTCTCACTCTCTCTCACTCTCTCCTCTCTCACTCTCTCTCACTCTCTCTCACTCTCTCTCACTCTCTCTCCTCTCTCACTCTCTCTCACTCTCTCTCTCAACCTATCTACACCTTTACCTCTCCCTCCACTCTCACCGTCCACCCTCTATCTCTCTACACTTTCCTCCTTCTCTCCCTGTATCCTATCTCCCTTTCTCTTCCTTCCTCTGTATCCTCTCTCTCCCTACCTCTCTCTACACCCCCCCCTCCTCCTCCCACCCCCCACGAGTGTCACAGAGGCACCCTGAACAAGTCGTTAGCGAGCTCAGCTGGGCGGTGAGGGCGGCGGCGAGGGTGGCACAGACGGAGATCAAAGCCACCACCTGATGACCGCCCGCGCTCACCACGCCCGCACGCCCACGCCACACACTCGTTGACGGCCCAGAATGTCTTTGAAGGAACATACTTTCTTGATTGTTTCGTACTGAGCAAAGTGGTTGTGGGTGCCTGGGAGGCTGGGCAGCACGATGCTTCAGGGAGATTCAGGGATAGAGCTGTTGTGGGGTCCAGAAGATGATGTTTAGGGTCATGTATTAAGTTGTTGTATCGTAAGACAACTCTCTCTCTCTCTCTTCCTCCTCCCTGTCTGTCAGTCTTTTTCATCCTTTTATTATGGGTAAAAGTCGCGTTTCACTTAGCAACATTAGATGTGTGTGTGTGTGTGTGTGCGTGTATGTATGTGTGTGACAGTATTTTGCCTTTCAGTACTTTAATTTCGACAAATAATAATTTCACCATTCAACATAATACATTCGACTAGTGGTGAACTCAGAGTTGTTTGCAATTATATCGTTAAGTTACATACAACTATATAATTGAGCTTACGCAATTATACCAACAAATAATATACAATTATAAAGCCCAGGTATATATCATTATAACGTAAAGTTCTATTCAGTTTCACTATCCAGTTATATAAGACACTTCTGTACTGTTCAAATATATGTGTAGACTCTCTCAGTGACACCTGTAAGTCAATAACTTCTCACAGCAACAAGTACGCACCATCAGTCTCTCTCAGCAACACGTATACAACACCAGTCTCTCACAGAAACACATATACAACACCAGTCTCTCTCAGCAACACGTACACAACACCAGTCTCTCACAGCAACACATATACAACACCAGTCTCTCTCAGCAACACGTACACAACACCAGTCTCTCACAGCAACACGTATAGAACATCAGTCTCTCTCAGCAACACGTACACAACACCAGTCTCTCACAGCAACACGTACACAACACCAGTCTCTCACAGTAACACATACACAACACCAGTCTCTCACAGCAACACATATACAACACCAGTCTCTCTCACAGCAACACATACAAACGGACAAACAAATTAATACAAAGCACAACACAAACGTAAACAACATTTCGTCTCCGTCATGGGGGAGCTTTGAGTCTCCAGCCAATGTTAACAGAGCTCCTCTCGTTATTTCCTCCCGCTTGTCATCTCCTCCTGCTATTTTTGTCTCTGTTTACCTCCCTTTCATGTCTTCTGTTTTAATCGTCTCTCTCTCGTAATATTCTTTCTTGACACGCCCCTCAATTGTGTTTCTTCTGGTCATATGAAACTACGACAAATTTCTCTCAGTACACACACACACACACACACACACACACACACACACACACACACACACCTGCTACTATCATATCACAGCTGTATAGGGTAGCTGTTACTTTTATTGTTATTATTATTATTGTTTTTCCTTGTTATTTATGTTGTTCTTATTGTTATTGTTATTGCTAATACTATTATTGGTGTCTTTGTTGTTTTTGCTGATTTTAATGTTACTTTTGTTGTTGTTTTAGTAGAATTAGCTGTTCCAACGGGCAGGAATTTTTAAGCGTCGTTTACTAATTTTGTTTTTAGGGGTCGTATTGAAACATTCATTTAAGAAAACAATAGAAAACGTGGAGAGAGAGAGAGAGAGAGAGAGAGAGAGAGAGAGAGAGAGAGAGAGAGAGAGAGAGAGAGAATACCCCTACGTGAGGTTGTCTGCTTCACTATAAATAATCGTGTTTAGTTTGGTCATGAGAAATAAATGTGAGACTCGCTGGGCATGTGATGACGCGTGCTGGCCAGGCTTAGAGCAGTGCCACGTGAGCTACCACCAGGGCCACCGTAGTCACCCCAAGGCCACTAGAAATATCCCAGGCATCAGACCAATAGGGCCACTATAGTCACACCTGAGCTACTTGATAGTCACACCTGGGCCAGTCATAGAGTTGGGCCCCAGCCAGAGCCACCCCAGGGACACAGGTAGAGCACCTAGCCACTGTAGAGCCACCCCAGGGCCACACTGCAAGCCACCCCAGGGTTAACATAGAGCTAAATTCCCAGGGCCACCATAGAGGCCACCCTAGGCCACTGTAGCACCTAGCTACTGCAAGCCACCCCAGAACAATAGCTTAGCAGAGCCAACTTCCAGGGCTACCTTCCCATGAGCCACCCCAGGCCATTGCAAGCCAAATTTAGGGCCACTACAGAGCCACCCCAGGGTCAGCAGCCACCCCAGGCCACTGAGCACCTTAGTTGTCAGGCCACCAGCCACTATAGACACCCCAGGCTAATATAGACCCACCAAGCCACACTGTAGAGCCACCCCAGGGTTACTGTAAGCCACCCCAGGGCCACCATAGAGCCACCCCAGGGTTACCATAGAGCCACCGAGGCCACTGCAGCCACCCCAGGCCACCATGACTTCAAAACTTATTGGACAGACAGACACACACACACACACACACACACACACACACACACACACACACACACACACACACACACACACACACACACACACACACACACACACACACACACACACACGCACCATAGTAAAGATACAATAATACAAGGTCACCAACACCAGCTGAGTTATCACCTTAACCGAAAGTTATATCCATTACGTTATAGACCTCTATCATACTCCACATACCTCCAATATGTCTTCAAATGTACCTTCAGATATATATATCAACATACCCTTTAACATATTCTAAGTATATTCTCATCATAACACCTCACATACCAACAACATATCCCTCTATCATAATTGCCTCTTGCTCTTACTTCACATACCCGTATATACTAAAATGATAACAACATATTCCCTTATAACCCACATATTCTGGAGCATATAGCGTATATCTACCATACATATATATGGTATAGAGGTATATACAGATATAGGGACGTAGATAGAGGGGATATGGGTGTTATGGAGATGTAGACACAGTTATGGGTATATGGACAGGGGGGGTACACACCTTGAGAGCGGGTACCTTTTCACCTCACACACACACACACACACGTGCCTGATTCGAGTTTCTACTACACCCCCTACAAAGGGGAGAGGTAGAGGAGAGGGAGGTAGAGAGGTGGGTAGAGGAGGAAGAGGTAGAGGTGAGGAGGTAGAGGTAGAGGTAGAGGTGGGAAGAGGAGGAAGAGGTAGAGGTCGGGAGAGGAGGGAGTGGAGAGAAAAGAGAATGACAGTGGGGGAGAAGGAGAGAGAGACACACAAAGAACACGAGAGAGAAGAAAGAAGTATTGAATATGCGAGATAGCGAGATAAACAACAGGAGAGAGAGAGAGAGAGAGAGAGAGAGAGAGAGAGAGAGAGAGAGAGAAAGAAAGAGAGAAGTAAAACAAGAGAAAGACTTTAAAGACATGAACGAAAACAAACACATCCTCATAATTATCAATAAAATATATCGATAATACAAATAATAAAGAAGTTAACGCGAACCAAACATCACCGTATACCACCTCCTCCCCCTCCTCCTCCTCCTCCTCCTGGTCCTCCTCCTCTTGGTCTTCCTCCTCCTGGTCCTCCTCCTCTTGGTCTTCCTCCTCCTGGTCCTCCTCCTCTTGGTCTTCCTCCTCCTGGTCCTCCTCTTCCTCCACCTCAGTAATATCAACCATCACATCAATCTTGTATAGATACCCTTCAGTAAAAAATAAAAAATTAATAAAATCAACAGCAAATAGGCCCAGTGAGCCAATAACTAAATCCTCCTTCTTGTGCCCCTTCCACCCGTATCACTACCGTATATCTGCCGTACACAAGGCTTAAAAGTTCACAATAATAACGTAGCATCTACTAAATGCTTTCCAAAGACGAGAATGAAAGTAATCACCCAACACGAGACACAATCTGGCGCCACATACATGAACAGAATATCTAGTAGACAGAAACGGATGGGGGGAAAAAAAATATATTTATTTGGCGTAATCTCCGCAGCAAGTCACAATAATAACATCCCACGGACGCTATCTAGGATCTAAATCAAAGTCATAATATCTCTCTAAAGGCAACTTTCTAAGGACGAGGTAAGTACAAGGTAACAAAGAAATACTGGAGGACAACGTGTATAAGAGGAGGAGGAGGAGGAGGAGGAGGAAGAACGCTTGGTACGATAACCGAAGGAGAAAGTTGAGCCATGGGAAACACTCTGACGATATATAAACAAAAACAGTGAGCAAGAGTGGAATAGAACCAAGGGAATATATAATGAGCTAAATGTTGGTTGGTCATGTAGGAGGAGGTAGGAGGAGGAGGTAGGAAGAAGATGGTGAGGTAAGAGAAATTCTCCCAGTGTAATAAGCTATATAATTCGTTCTTTATAATGGTTACTCACACAAGGTAATTAACACTTCAACAGAGGGGATAATTAACCCCTTGAGTACGGTGATATAACCCCCTTAAATCACCAAGTCAAGAGGTTAAAACATCGTATTCAAAGGGTTAAAATATCGTACGTAAGGGGTCAAATCATAGTACTCAAGTGGTTAAATAATCGTATTCAAAGGGTTAAAACATCGTATTCAAAGGGTTAAATCATAGTAATCAAGGGGTTAAGACAACGTACACAAGGGATTAAGAAGACCAGGGAAATACTAACACTGAGGAACTCGACCAAGAAAAACAACCATCAACTAATACAAGTGACAACAGTATCTCGGTGTAATGTCTTGATCAACTACTTCTAATGAGAGAACTAAGAGCTAAACTACGTGTAGAAGACCTAAAGAAAAACACAGTGTCGGCATTCAGACCAGGTGCTGAGAGTCGTTGTTTAGATAGTGTGATTATGTGATCAGCTGATTCGCAAGACTAAGATTTCTCTATCTACGGGGAGCTGTTTACCTAATGCCTTGTTTATTTTCAACTAAAACTCACAAGGGATAGACGTTTCTTCCGGTATGTGAGGATGTTATTCTTTCGTATTTTTTGTTTTGTTTTATGATGTATCTATTAACCCCTGATTTATTTCACTATGTTTATGGACATTAAATCTTAATAAATGTCTCGAAAACGTTTCATTACCGACGAAGGCTACAGCGAGGCCAAGACAGAGTACGAGGGCTTAAATAAGACACTATACACGGCTGGTTCTGACGCTCCTCTACTCTCGCCTCCGCCAAACAATAACCCATTAGTGGGCTATCCTTCCTCGGCAAGTCAAGTGATCTGCACGAAATCTGAATTAAATCTGATCCCTTAATTGACACATTGTTGATCCCTCTGAGGCCAAAAGAGCAACAACAAAGCTGGTCGGAGGGGATTCCAATGCCATTTATTCAGGTTCTCCTTTCAGCTATGTTGCTTCATCTTTATAGTCATAAGGGTCACCTACTGGAACATTTGGACCATTGAAATGTCTTACTTGAGTCTTAATGTCAATACGGAAGCTTTTAAAATCGGATTATATTCAGAGAAAGTCGTCAATTGTAGTAACTTCATCCCCCAGTAAGGATTTTGTTGTTGCTGTTGTTGAGCTGTCTGTGCCAATAGAGAATCTGAGATGAACTGCTATGAACGAGAATCAGGAGAATAATTTGTTGGTCTCTACGTGACATACCAATTAGGGTGAGAATTATGACCGGTATCTGATCAGATCACAAAGACTGATCATCGCCAACATCTGAACCCCTTTATTGATGAAACTCTAGGCACGGACACCTATGGACAAGGACGGGGCTTGTTCGTGGCCTCATGAGTTATGAGGCCAGATTGTTCACAAAGACAGATGTGACAATGTGGTGGTGGAGAACGAGAGAGACAATGAGAGAGATAGAGAGAGAGATAGAGAGAGTTTTGAAGTGTATTACTCTTGACTCGAATTTAAAGTGAAAGCATGTTTGTATATTGGTCGAAAAACAGGTTCTTACCTCACACCATCTACAGTCAACAGTCGAGCCTCCAGAACACCAACACCCACAACTTCACCTCATATCATAAACAAATCCTGCATTACAAGCTAAACTAAGTCATTCACTACCAGAAGCCATTAAAACCTATGAAAATACCACCATACACTACATACACACACACATCATGTTCCTGTACACAAGAACGTTACAGTACACAAATACAGAGTAATACACAGGACATACAGTACAACACGAAGCAAAAAAATATCATAAATTCACCAACAAATGTCCCTTCAAGAGAGAATTCACCTCTCAAAAATAGATACGGTAGTGGACCCAAGAATTAATAAAAGCCTGATGGTCCCCTCTGTCCTCCAGTGTAGGGGAACCTCCTAGTCCGCCACACCGGCCAAGCCCAAGCGACAAGTTCGATATTTGCGATAACATTGAAGGCGTGAGAGTCGAATGGAGAGATGAAGATGCGTATCGGGTCCTGATTTGGGGGCTGTGGCAGCCTCCAGTGTGAAGGCCTTGTAGGATTAGAGTCGAGCAGCAGCTGGTGGTGGTGGTAGTAGTGGTGGTGGTAGCGGTGGAGGGGGTAGTGGTGATGGTTGTGGTGGTAACATCCGTGTTGGTGATGGTAGTGATGCCATGGTGGTGGTGGTGGTAGTGGTAGATGCGGAGATGGGGGAGGGTTGTAGTGGCAGTAAGTACCGTAGTTGGGTAAAGACATCCACCAGGGTTTGAGAATAAGTCTAAGTGTTGCTCCTTTTACTTTATTAAGAATTATTTATATTTTCAACTGTTGGTGAAGCATCTCGTATTTACTCCCTTTATCAATATTGCTTTATTACATTGGCATATGTTACAAGTACAGTGTTTGTAATGGCCTCAGTGATATGTTGTTATAATGAATCATCAACATGTATTTGCAGTCTCATGTTTATATAGTAATGGCCTTCAGGGAAAAAAATCATATTAGGTTATTTAAATTTTCCTGCCAGAAGTGATGAAGATTTAAATTGGTGTCTTCGAGTATTGTGATAAGTAAAAGTTATGAAAAAATAATTGTAAATGCTAATAATTTTTTTTCGAATACCTTTGTCGGTGTGAACACATTTCTCGGAGTGCTGATGCAGAGGTAAATTAATTTCATCGAATACTGCTGTTAATCTGACTAATTTTATTCACGTATTGTTAAAGTAATTAAATGATTTGTCAAAAGTACTGTTTTCGTAGCTATCGATTCACAGTAGGAAGCGTATCTAACCTACCCTAACTTCTTGACCCCACTCAGGTAATGTTAAGGTGTTTAATGACAAGTTGAAATATATCTCTTACATTCTTTCAAGGACTTGTCTCCGTCGTAACACAAACTGGTTAAAATCAAGCGATAAAATACACGATCGTTCTATACATCTAATAATATCCTCATCGTATCTTCCCTCACGTGACCAAAACAACACCCCAGTGAGTACAGCAGGCGCGGAGGTATTAGCTAATCTGTGGTACCTGGGAGGAGATAACATACGGAAGAGCCCAGATTTGCTACCGGGTTCCTATTTACTCACTGCGGAAACGAGAGATTATAGGCTCTCTCTCTCTCTCTCTCTCTCTCTCTCTCTCTCACTCTCTCGCTTCACTTACCAGTTCTCTAATTCCTCATCTTCTCAGCTGACTTATACGGGACGGGTTTTTACCGTTGTCGATATTTTCATTTGATATTCAGTGGTTTAACTTACCTGGAGAGTCTTATAGTTTCGTTAGGTAAGATAAAGTACATTAGGTTAGGTTAGATTAAGTTGGATTTGGTTAGGTTAGGTTAAGTTGGATTAGACTCAGCCTCCCTTCCTTCACTACGCCTGGACTACAGACCTCCAGAACTACACTATCTGGCTCAGTTTTCTCACCAGTTATACACCTATAAACTTGTTTACACTCGGTTGCAGTTTTCCAACCTGCATCTGCTGTTCCCTTACCCTACCCACTTCCCTCTCCACCCACCCCCTCTCCACCCACACTCCCCTCCCCTCTCCACCACCCCTCCCCTTTGAGAGTCCATAACTCCCTACTAAACTTCCATCCCTCCCCTCCTCTTCTATCTATCCTCATCTACCTCCTCTCAGAGTCCATAACTAACATCCCCCTAAAGTCCAATCCTATTCCCCCATATCCTATCTTTCCCCATCTGTGTCCTGTCTCTCTCTTTCTCTCTCTCTCTCTCTCTCTCTCTCTCTCTCTCTCTCTCTCTCTTCCCCCACCATGAAAATAATAATTTCCCTGGGATTTTCCCTAAAACCGTTGGGAACGTGTGAACTCCTGAGAGCAACTTGTGAATATGTAGGGAAAAAATTAAATATACAGTTTTTTTTGTAGAATAGGAAAAAAATGTATATAGTATCGATCTTAATGTTATAAACACTAACCAAAAATAATTAAATAGAGATTTTTTTGCCATATATGACTGTAAAAAAATAAATATTAATAATGATACTAAACTACAAGTGTAATCGAATATAAAGGAATATAATATTAATTTAAAATGAGACGAATTGATGAAATGGATCAGAAAAAATAATATAATGTTTTTTTCTACGTTATTTAGGGTAATTATATGGGTATATCCGGACTATATGAGTATTTATGCTGCATATTCTTGGTTATATTAAGGGAGACGAAATGACACAGCAAAGACAAAAAGCTAAATCGCATGTATCATAAAACTTACTATTTGAAAATATTATCAGATACTAAGTTATTGAAGTCCCTTGTCGATGTTACCAGAACCTTCTTTAGCAGTATTATCAAGCCTTATCACTGTTACCACATCCATCATTACCAGTTGTTACCAAACCTTCGATACTGAACCTTTGATACTAGTGTTATTAAGGCTTCACACTCTTATCAGTGTTACCAGACCAGAGAGAGAGAGAGAGAGAGAGAGAGAGAGAGAGAGAGAGGTGTGGCGTGACAAATGAGACAGAGGCGTGGTGGACAGTTCTCACAACTATGGTAGACGGTAATAGATTCCTCGTTATAAGACGTCACAAGGCACGCGCGGGCGACCTGGATGGACAGATAGACAGATAGCTAGACAGGAGGATGGCGTGAAGAGATAATGAGATAAGAAAAGGCAGACGGGAAGAGAGAGGAGAATGGAGAGGGGGTGGCAGAAAGATAGTAGAGGATGTGAATAAACACAAATAGATAATCATAAGGATATTGTAAACAGGAAGGTACATACACACGACACACACACACACACACACACACACACACACACACACACACACACACACACACACACACACACACACACACACACACACACACACACACACACACACACACAAATACATAGACACATAGAAAAGAAATAAAAGAGAAAAGTAAGATAGAAAGAAGGAATGAAAAAGAGAGACAGAGGGACAGAAAAATAGACAGAAAGTAAGAGAGAAACTGAAAGATGAAGACATAGAAAGATAGAAAAGATAGTGAGGCAGATAGATAGATAGATACATAGATATATAGATAGATAGATAGATAGATAGATAGATAGATAGATAGATAGATAGATAGATAGATAGATAGAATAACTATACAGACATAGAGAGAGACAAAACCATAGAGAGACAATAAAACAGAGAGGTAGAGACACAGAGAGATGAATAGAGATGAAGAGATAAGATAAATATATATATAGACAAACAAAGGAAATAAAAATAAGACCTACAACTATCAGACAGACAGACAGACAGACAGACAGACAGACAGACAGACAGACAGACAGGCAGACAGACAGGCAGACAGACAGATATACACACCAACTAGCAATACAGACAGACAGACAGACACACCCACTAGCAGGACAGACAAAGACAGAAAGACACACCCACTAGCAAAACAGACAGACAGAGAGACAGGTAGACACAAACATTCATCAGTAAGACAGACAGACAGACAGACACACCCACGTAATCTATACTGGATACGTCTCTCATCCTAGAGATAAAAATAGTTGGGGGGAACTATGACCATTAATTTAGTCATACAAAAACCACAAGTAACTGTCAGAAGTCTTTGTCATTATTAAACTCAGGAATATTTGTTTTTTTCCTACCAAACCAATTCGATAATCCATTTGTTGTCTACATAAAATAAATTGGCTTGTGGATTTTTATCGCCATTGTTATTAAATATTCTTTTGAAATTTATTTATTTATTTAGTTTTTATTTTGTAGTTTAACTTTTATTGTGAGTATTTTTTTATTATTATTATTTATTATTGTGGATATTATTTTGTTCTTTATTACATGGATAGGTTAGGATAAAGGACGGCAAGGATAGGGAGAGGATAGGGCTAGGAAATGGATAGGCCAGGTCAGGAGCTGGTTGGGGGTTGGGAGAGTTAAGGCTATGGTTAGATAGGGCTAGGGTAGGTTGTGTTGGAGAAGGAGGAGGGGGAGGGTGAGACTGAGACTGGCTAAGACCGAGGTTGGTTAAGACTGAGGGTGGCTAAGACTGAGGGTGGCTAAGACTGAGGTTGGTTAAGACTGAGGGTGGCTAAGACTGAGGCTGGCTAAGACTGGGGCGGCTACGACTGTGAGAAGCCATGGCTGCAGGTGGCTAGGTCTGGGTTTGACTAGGACTATGGGTGTCTAGGGCTGGGTTTGCTTAGGACTTTGGGTGACTAGGACTGGGTTTGCCTAGGACTATGAGTGGCTAGTGCTGTGGGAAGCTAGGGCTGGGGATGGATAGGGATGGGGTAAGCAGGTACTGAGACAGGCTGGGACTAGGACAGGATAAGGAAAGAGCAAGCTAGGGCCGGGGTAAGCTTGCCAGGGATAGGCTGGTGAAGGATGTGTTTGAGGCAGGTAAGCAAGGGCTAGAGCTGAGTCAGACTAAGGGCTGAGTCAGACTAAGGGCTGAGTCAGACTAGGACTGAGTCAGGCTATGGTTGTAGCAGGCTAGAGCTAGGGTAGGTTGGGGATGGGGCAGGTTTGGGATGGGGCAGTCTTAAGATTTGCAGGCTAGGAAAGGGGCAAGCCAAGACAGGGTAAGGCCAAAGCTAGAGAAGGCTGCAGCTGGACCAGGTTAGGGATGAGACAGGCTTGAGTATGGACAGACAAGAGCTAGGACAGGCTAGGGAATGGACGGACAGGCTAGGGAATGGACAGGCAAGCTAGGGCCGGGGCAGGCTAGGTAGGCTAGGGCCGCGGAGGGAGGGAGGGAGACAGGGGCTGGGCGGGCGGTGGGCTGCTGATGGGAGTGAGATACCCGCCCGCGTCCCTCCAACCCTCGATCACGCCCTAGATAAGTCCGACCGAAGCCGTAGCCACTGTCCGAAAGCCTGAACTCTCTCTCTAATGTCCATTGAGGACTCCAACTACTCATTAATATATAAGTTCCAAAGGTAATTATTAACCTATAGTGCTTATTGAGGATATCTGAAGACAGTCATTGTTGAAAATTCGACTGAATCGTTGTTGAGAGATGCTAGAAAGCTAAATGTTGAGCCAGAATGCAATGAATCGGAGAGTTGTGTCACACGACCTGGAAGCGTGTACGGGTCCAGCTGCGGAGCGATCGGACAAACGCAAGCCGAAAAGATGGGAAGAGAAAGGAAATGACCGAGAGTGAGAGAAAGAGAGACAGAGAGAGAGAGAGAAAAAGAGGGAGAGTAACTGAGAGGGAAAAAATGCGTCTCTCACACATACCAGGCGAGACATCTGGCGTGATAGTAAATAATCAGCAAGATAGTCTCACCGGGAGAGAATTTTATCGCTGCCAAGTGGTTCATGGGTTAATTTCACAGAATCCTGCTTAAATTTACTGCGACAAGACTCAGGTTTTATTTATCTCCCGCGCGGAGAGATGCGCATTTGTTTTTTTATGATGCTTCCTGCGCGATTAAGCTTAGAATGTCCTCATATTTGTCATATTTAGTCTTTATTATAAGAACATAAGAGCATAAGAATGGAGGAAACTTCAGCGGGCCTATTGACCCATACTGGGCAGTCCCGTTTATACCCAACCCCTATTGCTCATATAAGCATCCAACCTATGTTTGAGGCTATCCAGCGTATTCGAGTTAATGATGATATTTGGTAACTTGTTCCATTCATCCACTACTCTGTTTCCAAACCAGTGTTTACCTATTTCACACCGAAATCTAAATTTGTCTAATTTAAGACCATTGTTACGAGTTCGCTCCTGGTTGGATAGTTTGAGTACCTTTGTAATGTCCCCTTTGTTTAACCCTGACTTCCATTTATACACTGTAGATATTGTATTTATCCCCGGGTCTTGTTATGTTTGTTTACAGTGTACTTTACAAAGGCTGTAAGAAAATTCCGATATGTCTGTAAAAATCTAGAGTATACAGTACATATAAAAAGAGACATAATAATGAATGTCTTAAAGTTATTCAATAAAACAATGCCCCCTCACGTGTTCCAAAACCTCGCACATAAACACACGTATCGAAGAGTGAATTTATTCTGATCAGGAGAATTATGAAAGTATCAGCTGACAATATCAGTCAGGAGGGCGCTGGCAGGATGGATGGCTCACAAATATTTACAAGAGTCTGGGAGGCCGGGATGATGGAGGGCGAGACTCACACATAAACCAAACACTGTCTCACCGCACACACTCTTCACCACACTGCACCACACCATAAAGCTATACCTATACTGTATACACCTGGGGATATTAAATACTCTTATGGTTCAAGTATTACATCAGTGCTGGAGGGTTGGGACTATACTTACCCAGAAATATTACACTGTTTTTACATGTTATTATTTTTAGTATTATAATGATAAGACTAAGTTCCTGGGAAGATTATTAACCTTTTCCGTAACATAATGGTAAATTAGAATCATAAATACTTCAGCAACATTTGTATTGATATAACAAGAGTACAAAGCTCAACGATATCAGAAATATTACTCGATCTTACAGGAATATTATACCAGTTGTATATACAATGGTAAAACTAATGGTATTATGGGAGCCTGGTAACTTTACCTTCAAAGATTTATGTCACAGCTCTCACTAATAAATACCTAAGACTACGTAATAATCCCACATTCTAAGACTTTTAAAACCAGATAACCTAACCAAACCTACCCTAGCCTACCTTAACCTAACTTGACCTGACCTGACCTGACCTAACCTAACCTAATTTAACAGTACAGACAACCATTCCACACACATTACAATGATCAGGTAATACAGGTAATTACATCGATACATAACAGAGGATGTACTGTTGTTACGGAGATTAAAATAGATATAACTGCTTACTATCTCCATGACTACTTTGTGTGTATGTGTGGGTGTGTGTGTGTGTGTGTGTCTGTGTGTGTGTATGTGTGTGTGTGTGTGTGTGTGTGTGTGTGTGTGTGTGTGTGTGTGTGAGGGTTGTATAATGGATGAGGTGACCATTTATCTCAACACAACACATTAATCTCAGAAGAACAATTACTTTATCCCAATTTATCTCACTGTTTGCATACCAATCATTGACCTTTTTTTTTCTACCGTTGTACATTGACAGCTTTACTCTTTACTTTTTTTTTTCTTCTGGTAATAATATTTCTTATGTTGATGATTACTTACGTGGATGATTAAAGTGCAAGAGACATCGTCGGATCCAGCGAATTTATTACATAAGTCTCATTACAATTTCAAAGGTGTGACTCCCACCTGTATGTTAGAGGGCGAGTCTTCAGTACACGCATAGAAATGTGATATGTTAATGAAACTTACAAATCGTTAATTTAGTAAAGAAAAATACTATGGAATGCAGATGAATAAGTACAGTATTGTAAATAAGTATTAGTGTGTGTAAGATTCACAGTGGTGAAATAATACACTAGGTGTACCTTAACATAGAGTAGGATGCGAGTAGGGTGTAGGGCAGTACAAACACTAGGGTGTAGTGCAGTATAAAGAAGGGTGTGAGCATCCAATAAGGCTCCGGGTGTAAGTATACTCCTGAACACTGGCGGGCGAGATTTACTGCGACACCGTGATTATCCGGCTGTCTGGAGGTATTTACTGTGCAGTTTGTGTGGCGGCAACAACACCCGCCCTCGCGCTATGATTTAGCGGCTCTTGCTCGTGCTGGGACGCGTTGAGTTAGCGGAGGTTGTTCATGTAGCGAAAGGTATGAGCTAGCGAAGGTTCTGCTGATCTTGCGACGGCGTAAGTTAGTGTGTACTGTTGATGCCCTGATGGTTATGACTTAGCGAACGTTCTTGATGTCCTGATGGTATGACTCAGCGAGCGTTGTTGATGTCCCGATGGTATGACTTAGCGAGCGTTGTTGATGTCCCGATGGTACGACTTAGCGAACGTTCTTGGTGTCCTGATGGTATGACTTAGCGAGCGTTGTTGATGTCCCGATGGTACGACTTAGCGAGGGTTGCTATGGTGTCAAGCGGGTTAGCGAAAGCTGCTGTTGTAAGGAAAATATAAGTTAGCGGAATTTTCTGTTATAGCGATTATACACATTAGTGAATAATACTGAGTAAAAGAACTGACTTGTGCATATGACTGAAAAGTTTACTAATTATTACTATCATAAATAGATAAGGATGTATATTAGTTATCTTCAACCTGTTTCCTTCTGTTTTCATATTACAAACAGACAACAGTTAATCATTATTGCTTCTGTTCTGGGCCAACTAATTACTCATATAACTGCCCAATACATCCAGTCATTATTTGTGTATAATTTTGGTCTCTTTTTTTTAAGGATTTTATAAGGTCAAAGGTCAAACATCCCAATCACGTCAATTTTAAGCTGTTCAGTCCTATGTAGAACAATTGAACTGAAGGTCGGAGGAGGAGGAGGAGGAGGGGGGTATATACCTTGTTATCGACTCCACACAATAATCATCATAAAAACCACACCTCTGTAACTTAAGTCATATTGGTGGCCAAAGTTCACGAAAATGGCTAAAAATTAGTTGCTGGGGTTCATTAATCTACCACAATTTAACCAATTTAAATGGGACTCAATTTCAAGATATATATTAATACAGATCTTAAATTGGGATATGTCTAATTTGGGATTTATGACTTTTGTTTATTTTATAGAAGTCAAAGATCACCCCAAATTACACACATTGGGCTGTTTCTGTTTTTTGTGTTTTTTATTTTGTTTTATTGTACATTATTCCAGTGTACTTCAACCACTCCACTCGGGGTGCTGTTGACAATTGTTTTATTACATCTCATAGTTTTATAGAGATATATTTTGATGTTTTTATTTTTATTTGATTATTATACAGAAGATAGATCACCAAATGGCTCTGAATAGACATGTTGCTTTACCTTTTTTTTGCTTTGTTTTTAATTCTACTATTGTTTTTTCTTCGTGGATAAATTATATGTAAATAAATTGAGATACTTTATAGAATATGACAATTGATTTTAGGTTATTAAGGAGACTGTTCTCATTAGGTGAGGACGTGTGTTGCTGTGTATTACTTGACTCACATGAAGATTAGACTCCCAAGTTTATTTCACCTGAAGATTAGACACCCTAGCCTATTTCACCTGAAGCCTTATCACCCTAACACTACCCGAGGGGTTAGGTTAATTTAGGTTAGCTTAAGTTAGGTTAGGGTGGCTATTCTTAAGGTGAAATAAGCAAGGGTGTCTTATCTTCAGGTGATCTAAATTGTTAATAAGCAAATTTTCCATTGCCTATCTTACATTCTTCTACTGCAGATTCTTGTCACAATTACACTCCATAATGAGTCACACTCCAACACAAGTCTGAGTCGCACTCTATAGCCTGGAGAAGAACTAAGCCCTCATTTGTACTCTATACTTCCTCGAGTCGTCTGCTAATAAGAGTCCTCGTCCTCCCAACACGTCATCACATTCGTACTCAAGACGAGAAGAAGAATACCGAACCCCTACTTAAGATGCACTTGACCGCCACCAGGTGATATGCAAAAATATCTCCTTTTTTATATTTTTAAACAGCAAACTCTAATTAACTCCGATTTCATCCGATTCACGATACAACTACCCCATTAGCTAACCAGTGAGCTTGTTTGCTTTATCTACAACGAGGAAGAATTATCATTAGCTATATTAATCTCAAGACGTTGATGAATTGGTCATTAAGTATGCAACAACTGAAGCCTCAGATTTGCATAACTTTTGCCCGTCTGTCTGGAAACCTTAATTTCTTTGACAATAGACTTTTTATTTTTTGGGGGGTGGGGGGGTGTTATCTTTATATACTAACAAATCCTCCTCTGCTTATACTTTGTTTTTGTTCTGTCTACCAACTTTTTTTTTTCATTTATCTATTCATTTCATTATTCATTTATTCATCTATTTATTTTGTAGTTTATCAGTTAATTCTTATGTAATGTAGTGTATTTTTAATGTATCTCATAAACTGACTAAGCTCCACTCCTTAACTACAATATAAATTATTACATCCTGTCAATTACCTACTTATTTTTTTTTTTACCTAGGACGTTATATTAGGGTTAATTTCTAGTGTTTTTCATTTGTTTACATAAGATCACAATCTTAAAAATTCATAACTATTATGTTGGGTTTATGAATAAAGATTTCTCTGCTTTAAAGTTATATTTAAGTTTTATTTAAATATGGCGTTATCGTACATGTTCAATTTATCCTTTGTTGCCTTTTATTCTCAAACAGCTGCAGATTTTTCTATGTCTATCTAACTCAAATGCCTAAGGAGTGTTGCCAGAGATACTTTACTTCAATTTGATCTACTCACCTTTCTTGCAGTCCAGCTTAAGTTCTGGTTTATGAGTGTTAGTTGAAGTATTAAGCAACGGTGTTTATTTACTCAATAGTCTTGGTATTATCATTAAGTGAGTTTTTAAATCACATGGGTGGACACCTGTACAGATGTTATTACAACCTTTGAGAGGAAAAGTAAAAGTCTTCACCATGAACGTTTTTCGAATTCTGAAACTTGTAGGATACATCAGGTGAGATAGATCTTTAGAACCCGTAGTAGATTTGAAAGTCAATCATTGGTTATCGTTAAGCTATATATTGGTTATTAAGTAATGATTAACATAAATGTGTATTTGATAACATTTCTTGTGTTAATTCAACTTACACCAGCTCCTTATTCCTTCAGCCTGTTAATTTCTCAAAGGATCTGCCCAAGAGGATACAATTCTTTTCCATGTCCTATCCTTGCTGTCCTTCACCTACCTGTCTCTCCATCAGTACCGCGCAGCTCAGAAAAGGCAGCGGCTACTGACACGAAGATGGAGTTTCCTTAGTTACGCTATTCTCTGCAGGAGGAGGCAGATAAAGGAGCGACACGAGGTGGCCATTGAGGGAAGTCCACAGACCACAAGAGCCACGAGCTCCCGGTAGGCAGACTGCACCTGGAGAAGCCACACCAGGAATAATGTGACGACCCGGATAATGAGATGAACCTACTAGTTTCCTTTCCTTTTATTTCTTGCAAAAGGAGTCAGTTTGCTTATAGGAAAAGAAAAAAAGAGAGTTGAATGCTGTCTGTTTATTGATATTGGTTGTCGGTTGAGGCCAGGAGGGAGAAGCAGTTAAAAAAGGGAAGGTTGGTTCTTCGGGAGCTGGAGTATAGGGTTAGCGGGAACGGGAGAACAGTGGCGGTGCTGCCATCTTGTGGTCAGAACCCCTAAGGCGCGGGTTTAAACTCTAGAGAGACGTTAATTAGACGAATGTGATGGCTTTATTTGACTACACGGCTGTTAAACTGACGGAGGTGGCTGAGGAAGGCTCTATTTAGGGCCACTTTGAGGACTTTCTTTGCGGGATGTCAGTCATAGATTAGAGGAAAATGGGAAGGGGACAGCCGGGCACGGCGTGGACAATGGCGCGCGTCCTCCGCCTGCCACCCGGCTTAGTTTATGACTCCCGCCAACATGTTTTGAATGACACAACCGAAAGCCTCAACAATACACCAAGAATAGGGCGGAATTACACGGTCTATGAAAATATTTTGGCGACTTTTGTGTTGCGAATAATGTGTTCTCGCCAGACGACCCCAGGCGGTGGAGACAGAACACGCCCGGGTGGAAAATAGCCGAGAAACAACCCTAAAATATATCTTTATTTTCATTTTCGAAAACACGGGTCTCTCTCTCTCTCTCTCTCTCTCTCTCTCTCTCTCTCTCTCTCTCTCTCTCTCTCTTCACCAGGATTTGATATACTCTGAAGTAAAGGAAGGTTATATACACCTATTACAATAGCAATTCCTTGAAATTAAACATTTAAAGAAATTATACACCAAACTGAAAAAAAAAGATTATTAAACACACTTAAATTACCATAACAATACCTTCACCTGGAGGTCATTAGTGTTTCCAACCTCACATTACCTAAGGTAATATAGAGTTTCATCGCATTATCTGATGTATATACATATATATATATATATATATATATATATATATATATATATATATATATATATATATATATATATATATATATATATATATATATATATATATATATATATATATATATATATAAATATATATCCACTTCACTAAATAAAAATAAACTATTCAATAAACATTACGAAACAAACTAGAAATTAATTAAAACTTAAAGTAAGAGATACATATAAACATAACGTTATATAAAGAGATGATAATGACATGTAAATACACGTAAAGTAGACACAGTGCAGGTGGAGATGATTAAGGTACACGAGGGAGGAATGTTGGATAGTTCCTTCACTAGTTCCCCAAGACGGTACGGAAAATCGAGTCCACTTCTAAATGCCAGGGATTATTAGTGTACCAGAAGTGAAACTGAGATAGAAAAGTATGAAAGTAAGTAAGTATGAAAGTAAACCAAGAGAATCCATCAATGTGTCTACCCATTTATATACACTAGAGACCGTATAAGAGAATTTGGTCTGAGTGTGACTTGTTTTAGAGGAAGAATAAAGCCTTATAACAGATATGTAAGGCTATATAGATACAGTATATAACGTATAGTACTGCATATTGGTGTATCACCTTGATTAATTTATTCTATATTTATTCAATTTATTCTATTCTAAATGTGTGGTGCTTCTTCAACTCTCCTCCCACCACCACTTTACTCTCAACATGTCTCTTCTACTCTACTCGTTCTTCAGCGTTTGTTTACCCAACATTCTCCATAAACCTGGTGACTGTAGAACATCATTAAATATCTGAGTTATATTCAAGCCTTTTGTGTGAAATTATATTAAAAGTAACGTATGGAAAGATCCTTATTGTAACGTAAATATGATTTTTTTTTTGTACTTTGTTAAACCTTTTGAATAAGTAATACAGTAAATACATTATATTTTATGTACGCCGTTAGACAGACAAAACGTAACTTCCTTTCAGAATTTATGTCATGAAGTATAAGTAGAAGAGTGTCTAGAGAGGCAGAGGAGTATAGCATCGTGGTCTGACTGAGGGACCAACACAATAGCAGTATTAGTTTCACAGTATAATATCCTTTTGGACAATAAGACTTAATTTTACGAGGTTATCATTTACAGGTAACATATTGTGAGATAGATATTGGATATACACACATGACTACACATAAACACACGTACACAAATACACATATATTTACATAAACATACAGTCAGACTAAAGCATACATACACACTTACCGATATATATATACACAGTCCATCTAATCTGAACTGTTAGTAAATGTTAGAAATTGTAACCAACTAACCACAATGTCTTTTCTAATACACCTCTTGAATTACAGGAAGAAAACAAACATCCAGCTCCTCACTCAAATTGTCAGCCAGCCAACACGTCATCTAGCCAACACGTCAGCTAGCCAACACGTCAGTCAGCCAACACGTCAGTTAGTCAACACATCAGCCAGCCAAAACGTCTGTCAGCCAACACGTCAATCAGCCAACACGTCAGTCAGGCAAAACGTCAGCCTACCAGTTAACTAACCTACCAATTCATCAACCATACCATCAACCTGTCAGCCAGCCATACAGCTAGCCAAAAAATACACCCGGCTAGTCATCCAACCAACCAACCTGTCACTCACCCTAACAACCAACCAACCAACCAGCCAGTCACCCACTCAACCAGCCTTTCGTCACCCCCGAACCACCAACAATTGTGTTTGACAAGATGATGGCTGCGATAAGAGGGATGACGTCACCTTTGATAGTGTCTTGTCATTCCAGATAATCAGAGGGGGTGGGTGGAGGTGGGTGGGGGCGGGTGGGGGGCGGGTGGCCGAGATGGATAGGTGAGGGGTGGCAGGTGGAGGGGTGGCACAGGACGCCTACACCCACTTAAGCCGCCCACAACCACGCCCATAACCCCACCCACACATGCCAGTCTCTGTGTCCGAGTGATTTGTCATGCCGTGAGGGGCGAAGTGAGGTGAGGGACTGGGGATGGGGGGGTGGGGGTTGTGGGTGGGGGGTTGGGGGTGGGGAGGGGTGACGGGATTGTTGTATAGGCTCGTTTATGTTATTTTGTTTCATAATATATAAATAGGTTTTTCTTTTTCGTGGTGAATTCATAAACTCATCTCAATATTTTTTTATACGTAAATACAGTGTTTTACCTCCCTTAGTATACATTGTTTTACTTCTCACTCAAGCCATCTATCCTCTCTCTCGCTAATAGGGATAATTGCCTATTTGCTATATCTTATATGTATTTATTTTCAAACTGTATATCATCGTAATATATATAGATGAGTAGTTTCATAGAAAACCTAACCTAACCTAACCTAACCTAACCTCACCTAACCTCAAATAACCTCCTTTGGCTATATTATGATGGTTAACGATATCCCAAAATGAAAAAGTGCAAATTTCACCATTAAAAAAAAAAACTTATCTTGTCTGGCAAAACGTCATTTACTTTTTAAAGCTTAATTGTTGATTATCCTTATTGAGAATTAACTAAGATACATAATGAAACATGATGACACACCTGCAGAAATTATAACAATAAAACAAATGGATAAATTAATTCGTATATAAAAGACACAATATAAAAATAATCCTCGTAAGGAAAAGAATTGCGTCACTAAACCACCACATTACACTTCTGAAGAGAGAGGAGACATCTGGCTTCTACAATAATGCACATGTAATGCCTCGACTCTAATGGCCATCGAGCAGAAATAATCCCCAAATTATACACTGTATGTGCTCCCAACTAGATCCCTTCGCTGATTGGCTCCCGTTACCACCCTCCCCAATATCTGCCAATCACAGGCCGTCTACCTCGCCCCTAAGGCAGTCTTCTGAGCCAGAGACTTTGCTCAAGGTTGTGAAGGAAATAGGAGTTTTTATTTTACCTTATAAGATATGGAGTCAATGTAAATGTTTGAATGACTATTCGGGTATCCCTTAAACACTCAGGTATTGTGAAAGACTTTTAATGGGAGAAGTTAGGTAGTGTAGTATATGGAACACTACAGTGATATAAATTGGTTTGTAACTCACATTGAAAATAAAAATATAGCATCGCTGACTTGGTAAATAAATGTGTGTATTTAGGAAACGATGCCAACAAATTCTACTTTCTATTCTGCTTACCTAAACTCGCCTCAGGGACCAGAAATAAGTAATGTTTTCACTTGCCTCAAAAAGTTAGTGTAGGTAAGTTGGTGACTCTTGTTACGTTACTCTAAACTAAGTGTAACTTGTGTTTTTCTTTGTAGTGTTACACTCGGTGGTGAGGGCTGGTCAGTGTTACACTTAGTGGTGAGGGCTGGTCAGTGTTACACTTGGTGGTGAGGGCTGGTCAATGTTACACGTGGTGAGGGCTGGTCAGTGTTACATGTGGTGAGGGCTGGTCAGTGTTACACTTGGTAGGGCAGGTTGGTGGCGGCAGTTTGAGGACTATTAAGTGTGATACTCATCGTCTGGGACGGAGGTGGACGTGGACAGTCTCCTGTGGTGACGTTTATGCTGGGGAAGACGGGGACGCCCTCCAGGACACGGTAAAACCTGAGTCTACTGTCAGACTCATCAGGACCAGAGTCCGTAGTCAGACTCATCAGGACCAGAGTCATAGTCAGACTCATCAGGACAAGAGTCATAATCAGACTCATCAGGACCAGAGATGACCATCAGAAAATATCTGATACACCTCTTCAAAATAACCTTCATATTAAACAGCGTAGTCATACTCTACAGCCATCGTTGTTCTCAGCTTCCTTCCATAGCTTAGAACAAAATAAAAGGTTAAAATGTAATAATAGATTATATTTATATGTTTTAGATCTGTCTGATGGTGAACTTCGAGTCATCTTCAGTAGCTTCAAATAATCAAACACGTCTTTTAAAATTCTTGAGAGCCATGGCTGACATTCTTCCAAGTTCCCTACGTTAATATTTTCCCCTGTCTGCCTGAGGGTAAGTGAACACATCCAGTTACGGTAGAATCTAAGTGCATTATCATTACCATTTTAACAAGCCATCATCTTTGTGCCATAGTTTAAGTCAGACAGATACATTTATCTATATCCTGTTAGAGAAAAAAAGTAAAGAAAAAAAGAAGAAAAATCATAGAAATTACGAGCCTTTTAGAGTACCAACACCCTGACCATCCTTTCTCATTCTTCAATCACAAAACTCTAGTATGTAATAATTCAATATTAAAAAAATAGCAACCGGTCTTTTAGATAATCTTGTTTTTACTAATTCTTTTCTTTTTTTGGCCTTGCACGAGTTGCTTACGTCAGGGAAGTTAGGTTGCATGTGTAAGACGAGAGAGTTCATGATAATTTTGCTCCATAAACCATGAAGCTGATGTGTAGATGCTCACCTGTGATCACTATAATCCAGTATTCATAATGAGTCGGTACTCTCACCACCTGTGACCATTGCAACCACCGGATAATTGCCCTTCACTCTCCGTTTCTCCCGGTGTTGCAATTATGTACTTACAGAAATTTGCTAATAATAGAGGATAATGCCAGAGCGTGCACCTGACACCGACGAGTTGGGGGAGAAGGAGGGGGGTAGGAGGCAAGAGGGAGGGAAGGGAGGGATAGAGGTTGGGGCTTGGGGGGGGGGTTCAAGTTTATTTATCTTTGCCATCTGTCTATCAATTATCTGTTTATTTACTTAATACGTGTTTATATATAAAAAGAAAAACGTATATCTTTATTTATTTATTACTATGATAGATTTCATCCATGTATCACCCCATCTATTCATTCACTCAAGACACATTCATCACTTGTTTACTTATATACATTTTCTTATCAGTTAATTTGTTCATGTACTCATTATCAGTTTATTCATTACTTTTCAATATTAAATTTATCGCTTATTCACCTTCATTGTTTTCGTTAAAGTAAAATATCTTGTTTATTTTTTTTATACTGATACGTGACATAAGATGAGTGATACATGACCTGAGATTATAGACACATGACCTGAGATTAGAGACACATGACCTGATATTAGTAATGTATAATCCTCCTACCATCATTAAAACCAAAAAAAATTCCTTAATTAAATAAAAACAAAACTAATCACCCCACTTACTCCCTTTTAAAACAATAGCGTTCATAATATTTTTCTCAGTAAAAAAAAATAAAAGATAATGAAAAGAAAGAAATAATAGCCCTCGCTAATGGTTGTTTCATGAGGGTAAGGTGACGACAACCATTCATTTGTACAAGGCTGGACGATACTTGTGACACGCTATTGAGATGTGGATCTTTTTAGTACAGAGAAACAATTGCAGTTTGGTATCATATGTTAGTTCCTGAGAAAGACAAGAGCGAGTGACTGACCGACCGACTGACTGCCTGACTGGTTGACTGACTGACTGAATTAGTGACTGAATGAGTGACCTGACTGAAAGAGTGATTGAATGATTGACTAACTCACTCACTCACTTACTCACTCACTGATCAAAGGACACACGGACTAAAACACACAATAAAACAAAAATATACAGAGACAAGGGAAGGAAAAGAAGCAGCATGAAAATAAATAAATAGATAAATACAGACAAACTCATAGGCCAATGCTCGAAGCTCTTCAGATCAACTATTGACTAATGATATACTTAACGCAAAATAAACAATAGAGATAAATAAACAAAAGATAACGATAGACTCAACAAAAAATAAATAATAATAATAATAATTAACATATATAAATAAACAATGATAGAGTCTAATAATGCAATGAGGAAAAATAATAACAAATAATAAAGAGGTAATGAATAAACTAAACCAAGAAGACAATTAACAACAACCGATAGAAGAAGAAAAAAAAACACGAACAGAAAGAATAAAGAAGAAATTAAATTCGTCTCATTATTAGCGACAAATGAAGTCACCTAAGATGTGTAGAGATAATTTAGACAAGTTACTTAATTAAACTAAATAGCGATTAATAGTACTGGTGGTAAAGACTTGATCATCAAAAGGGAAGAAAACAAAAATACGTCTCGTCTGCATTAAGTATGAGAAGGGGGTTAAGAAATACACCTTTTGGTTTCAGGTGTAAATGATGTCCATGTAAACAATGTTGGAGGATGTTTACAGCTATTATTGTTTTCTCCTCTAATTGTTTTCACTTGTGTTAGTTATACAATAGGAGTTATCATTGGTTAACTAAGAACTGTAAGTGAGTTCTCGTAGATGATCTTTAAACTGTTAATATTTATGTGGAATTTATAGAAGTATTTTTTTGCACATGTGGTGAAAAATTAAGTTATGTATATCTGTATGTATGTTCATGTTGTTTTTTATGTATCATTATGTACTCATATGTGTACTATTGTTGCAGATAAGTTAGAAGAGAGACGACAGATGCTCGAGAAATGTTGCAAGATAACAGTTGCAGAACGACAAGAGAAGGACGTGATAAAATGTATATATAAAAGGAATCTTAACATATAAATCGATTCACATCATTCCATATCAATTCACTGTGACTACTAAATTGAGTCATGAGGTTCGTTCATATCACCACGAACACGAATGACACGATTTACTTGTCCATACGATTCATATTTATTGGCCTGCCATCATCTCTTTCTCGACTTGCCTCTGTCTACACCTGTGCTACCATGATTATTTCTAACTCATATCTCATCTGGAACAAATCATTAAGTGTATAAATTCATACATAATTTCACCATAATTATGTGATTAGGGTCATTTTTTATAATATCCTCACAGGTTAATCTATTTACCTTACTTTTGTTCACCATCTTTAGTCCTCTTAAATCCCAAATGCCTTCTGTTAATTTGTTATCATTATATTTATAACTCTATTTGAAACTGTACACAATGAGGCCTCAAAAACAGAAACCAATTCATTTGCTTGATGTTTCTTAAGTTAGTTCTGTTGCTTTACGTGTGGTCTGTAAACACAAGGTAACACCAATAGTAAACTCAGTCATATTTAAGTGGTTCCAGTGACCTGTGTAAAGTCATCATAAAATGGTAATAAAAACACTATTACTTAAAGTCATAAATTTGAATAGGTTTATGGAGACAAGTCTGAGAGTAAGTAATCATGAAGTGACGTGGGCGCGCGCTGGGTCCATCGTCTAGACTCTAGGAGGTACTGATGGTGATGTGAACGTACTCAAGGATTCATCGTCTGGGTCCGCATGGTCACCTGGTAGAATCTTCTGTTGTTGTTGTGGCGATGTAATACAGGACATTATCAACTAAGGTTCCTATTGCAGAGACGAATTACATTATACATTAGTGGAAAGTTTGTGAGCATAGCATATAGCTCTCTCTCTCTCTCTCGGCAGCAAATTGGAAACTTAGGTACCCATTTATAGTTGGGTTATGGCATTTTCTTATAAGTCTTTCATCTTCCCATCATTATCTTAAGGCTGAGAGGTTTGGTTTACAGTAATATAGTCTCAGCATCACTCGGGACCAATCTGCCAAGTAGGTTTATTGATGTACAGTGAATGAGAATCATCTGGAGATTAACCCTAGATTATTTCACTTTAAAATTAAATACCTTAGCACAAACCTAATCCCCCAGGTGAAATAATCCGGGGGTCTAATCTTCAGGTGATCTATGGATGGTTGGCCACCTACCTCCGTTATTAGTTCGTCTCACCTGCAAGTACTACCATATAGATCTTTAAAATACAAAACAGTTTTTATTTGTTCACGATAGTTTTGCAGAATACACTGTTTTACAATAATTATAGTATCTTATGGTGCTTAGATTCAGTATCATAAGTAATTAAATTCGTATAACATTAGAACTGACAAAGTTTATTATTATATTTTAGTTTTCATCTGCGGACTTAATGCAAACTGGAAGTAATATGTGATGCTGCGGCTGCCTCACTCTCCTATAATCCAGTGAATCTTTTGTTCGCCTCATATGAAGCTTGGTCGTTATATCCACTAAGTTCAGTAGACTTGTCTGGCTCCAGTGATTCACAAGCTCGCCTATCATAAAACCCGGTTCAAAAGACTTACCGAGTCAAGAAGATGAACCCTCATTGGCTCGAACATTAACGTAAGGGATTGTCTATTCTTGAAATCGATTTTTTTTCTCCAAGTACTGAAGTAGGAGTCTTGTTCACTACTGTCGTCGACTTACTGAATCAATTAACGAAGCTGAATCTTGTCTTCTGTGGCTGGGCATCTGTGGTGCACATTGACTCCAGCCAACTAGTGACAGTAAGCGAAAATCCTGTAGGCTATAAGGGAAGTGTATGACTTAATGTTAAGGTTGGTATACAAAGCCAGCTTAAAGATATCCAAAGCCAAAGTCAACTTAAACCCATAGTCATAACAGCCACAGATATAAACAGGCATACAGTGATATACACAAACACATACGCCTTTTGTATACCTCCAGTGAACGTTGTAAAAGTAATTAACAACAGCATTGTACACAGGTGACAGAAAGCTATGTGACGCCTCGACACGTCTTTCTTTTAAGGTCTGTTCGGTTTGTAGACGTAAGAAAAAACAACACACCTGCTACATCCTAAATGTAACTGAGGTCCAGCTGATAAATCATATATATATATATATATATATATATATATATGAACCAGAGAATTCTGATATCATGGCCAAACATTTTTAAAACACTGCTCAGTAACTATTTCAGTCATATTTTCCTATCGCCAACCTTATTTAGGTATCAGCTAAGTTAATTAAATTTGAAATTACATCAAAAAAAGAATTACGTGTTAAATGAAAAACTGTAATAATACAGACTGAACTGAGTGCGGTGGAGTGCAGCCGTAGTGTGTTGGACATAAGAGGAGTAGGACCAAATGTTTTCCTTCAGAATCCTTATCTTAATATCACTCTACGTAAAATAATTAGAAACTACCTGCATGGATATTATACCTGGAGGGAATATTTTAAGAATATTTATCATTCTCTAAGGGTGTAGCCTACTGTAGATGTGTACTTTCCCTGTCTATCTGATATTACAAAATACTTCATAACACACCACAAGCGAGAGCTACTATCACCTCACGTAGCTATCCCTGACACGCAGTGAAAATCCTGATAATCATAAATTTCTGCATAGTATTTTCTCGATTTAAGGAACTAATTCAAACCACTCGTGTTCGTTAAATCGAAATTCCAATTAAATTGACCTTTCCGTTATGATCGCACAATTTACCGAACTATTTCACTAAATCGAGCGAGATTCTGTTAAATTCCCTGGAGTTTGTTTACATCCGCTCAGTCTGTGTCCTGCCGCCATGGCAGGTGTTGCTCACTGCTCTTGTAACTCTCCTCCCTCCCTGTCATATTTCACTGGATTTACTGTTATTATTAGTGTTTTCTGATATAATAGTGTTTAACCCATAAAAGGTCACATTATTTTACATACATGGTCGAGAATAATCAAATTTCTGTTTTATGGCCCCCAAAACCCAAAACGACCTAAGAAATCAAGAAATACTAGTAAAAGTGGCCTTGTTTAAAGTGTTGCACTGCATTTAAATCCTGGGCTGGTGCAGTATGCCAAGCCTACTCCCTCCCAGTGCTGTCACAGTACTTCCGGTCAGTCTTTCAGCCACGTATATACATAATGATTTTTTTCACGAAAAAACAAACAAATAATATGAATGTAGCAGCATAGCAAATGGAACTAAAAAAAGATATATGAAATAAACATATGGATTTATTTATTACAAGCGGCAGAGCTGCACACTCACTGTCGGGGGGTATTTTCCTTTTACTTTTACTACTATTGTTCATTTATATTTTACTCAGATTACTATGGCAATACCCAGTGTAGGAGGGAAGAAGAAGTGTGTTTGGCATTGTGAATTATTTTGTAAGTGTGTAATTTATGAGAATATGTAATAACTTTATTCAGCTTTATAGTTTGAGAGCCAGAGAGAGACTGCTCGTTTGTCCCGCCGTGTACAGGACTTGTGTACTCGTATTTACCCCAGACCGGGCCCAGAGAGAGAGCCAGCCTTCTCACTAAAAGGAAATAATTTATATATGTATATATATCACTAGTCGGGAATCGAACCCTGGACCTCTGTGTGTGAACAGAGATCGCTACTACCGCGCCACAAGGACAACACGAGTAATCCTAGACATTGTTTATTCTACACAAAGCCTGTTCAACGTGCTTGTTAAGTGCCGTGAACCTCCATTGGGGATTGCCCGTGCCAACTATGTGGTCGGAGTAGTAAGGCATTGTTTGTATATGGAGTCCGCGTTCTATATGGATTAATGAGATATATAATTATGTAGCCTCGTGTTTCTTAGCTGAATTTGGTAGAATGCTACTCAGACAACATAGTTGGCACGGGCAATACTCAATGGAGGTTCACGGAGCTTAACAAGCACTGCTATCAACAGAAGGGCACCTGAGGACACCACCGCTCCTTGGCAGAGCTCGAAGGGATACCACCGACTCTGGGAGGGCCCATGGGGACGACACCTCCTCTGGCAAGGCCCTTAGAGGTACCGCTGTTCCTGAGACGGCCCATAGGGGCGCCACCTCCCATGGGCGGGCAGAACCTCTTTGATTACCACCGCCCCTGGTAGATCCCCTGGCGGCGCCGCTGTCCCTAGGTGGGCCCCAGGGCGTTGAGGAGGAGTGTGGGTATGGAGGGCGTGGAGGAATGGGGATATGGAGGGGTAGGAGGAGGGGAGTGGAAATGGAGGAAAGGTGTGGGCAACGTGGAAGGGTGTATATATGGAGGGTGTGAAAGAGGGGTGTGGGTATGGAGGGCGGTGGTATGGAGGAGGTGGAGGAGGGGTGTGGTATATGGAGGGTGTGGATATGGAGGGTGTGGAGGAGGAGTATGCATCTGGAGGGCGTGGAGGAGGTGTGTGGGTATGGAGGGCTTGGAGGAGGGTGTGGGTATGGAGGGCGTGGAGGAGGGTGTGGGTATGGAGGGTGTGGAGGAGGGTCTGGTTATGGAGGGTGTGGAGGACGGGTATAGGTATGGAGGGTGTGGAGGAGGGGTGTAGTGGAGGGCTTGGAGGAAGGGTGTGGGTATGGAGGGTGTGGAGGAGGGTGGGTATGGAGGAAGGGTGTGGATGTGGAGGAAGGGTGTGGGTATCTAGGGTGTGGAGGAAGGGTGTAGGTATGGAGGGTGTGGAGGAGGGTGTAGGTATGGAGGGCTTGGAGGAAGAGTGTGGGTATGGAGGAGAGGGATTGGAGGAAGGGTATAGGTATGGAGGTGTAGGTTTGGAGGGTGTGGAGGAGGGGTGTAGGTATGGAGGGCATGGAGGAAGGGTGTGGAGAAAGGGTGTGGGTATGGAGGGTGTGGGTATGGATGGCATGGAGGAGATGTGAAGGACGGGTGTGGGTATGGATGGCGTGGAGGAGGGTGTGGGTATGGAGGGTGTGGGTATGGAGAGCGTGGAGGAGGATGTGGAGGAGGGGTGTGGGTATGGATGGCATGGAGGAGGGTGTGTGTATGGATGGCGTGGAGGAGGGATGTGGAGAAGGGTGTGGTTATGGATGGCGTGGAGGAGGGGTGTGGGTATGGAGGGCGTGGAGGAGGGGTGTGGGTATGGAGGGCGTGGAGGAGGGTGTGGGTATGGAGGGCGGGAGGAGGGGGTGTGGGTATGGAGGGCGTGGAGAAAGGGGTGTGGGTATGGAAGGCGTGGGAGAGGATGTGGAGGAGGGGTGTGGGTATGGATGGCGTGGAGGAGGTGTGGGTATGGAGGGCGTGGAGGAGGGTGTGGGTGAGGAGGGCGTGGAGGAGGATGTGGGTATGGAGGGGCGTGGAGGAGGGGTGTGGGTATGGAGGGCGTGGGAGGGATGTTGGTATGGAGGGCGTGGAGGAGGGTGTGGGTATGGGGCGTGGAGGAGGAGGGATGTGGGTATGGAGGGCGTGGAGGAGGAGGGTGTGGGTTTGGAGGCGTGGAGGAGGGGTGTGGGTATGGAGGGCGTGGAGGAGGGGTGTGGGTATGGAGGGGCGTGGAGGAGGGATGTTGGTATGGAGGGCGTGGAGGGGAGGTGTGGGTGAGGAGGGCGTGGAGGAGGGGTGTGGGTATGGAGGGCGTGCAGGAGGGTGTGGAGGAGGGATGGTGGTATGGATGGGGCGTGGAGGAGGGTGTGGGTATGGAGGGCGTGGAGGAGGGATGTTGGTATGGAGGGCGTGGAGGGTGTGGGTATGGAGGGCGTGGAGGATGGGTGTGGGTATGGAGGGCGTGGAGGAGGGATGTAGAGGAGGGATGTTGGTATGGAGGGCGTGGAGGAGGGGTGTGGGTATGGAGGGCGTGGAGGAGGGTGTGGGTATGGAGGTGGAGGAGGGTGTGGGTATGGAGGGCGTGGAGGATGTGGGTATGGAGGGCGTGGAGGAGGGATGTGGGTATGGAGGGCGTGGAGGAGGTGTGGGTGAGGAGGGCGTGGAGGAGGGTGTGGGTGAGGAGGGCGTGGAGGAGGGTGTGGGTATGGAGGGGTGTGGGAGGAGGGGTGTTGGTATGGAGGGTGTGGAGGAGGGTGTTGGTATGGAGGCGTGGAGGGGGTGTGGGTATGGAGGGCGTGGAGGAGGATGTTGGTATGGAGGGCGTGGAGGAGGGGTGTGGGTATGGAGGGCGTGGAGGAGGATGTTGGTATGGAGGGCGTGGAGGAAGGGTTTTGGTATGGAGGGCGTGGAGGGAGGGATGTTGGTATGGAGGGCGTGGAGGAGGGGTGTGGGTTTGGAGTCGTGGAGGAGGGGTGTGGGTATGGAGGCGTGGAGGTAGGGATGTTGGTATGGAGGCGTGGAGGAGGGTGTGGGTATGGAGGGCGTGGAGGAGGGATGTTGGTATGGAGGGCGTGGAGGAGGGTGTGGGTTTGGAGGGCGTGGAGGAGGGTGTGGGTATGGAGGGCGTGGAGGAGGTGTGGGTATGGAGGGCGTGGAGGAGGGATGTTGGTATGGAGGCGTGGAGGAGGGGTGTGGGTGAGGAGGGCGTGGAGGAGGGGTGTGGGTATGGAGGGCGTGGAGGATGGGTGTGGGTATGGAGGGCGTGGAGGAGGGGTGTGGAGGAGGGTGTGGGTATGGATGGCGTGGAGGAGGGGTGTGGTATGGAGGGCGTGGAGGAGGTATGGGTATGGAGGGCGTGGAGGAGGGTGTGGATGAGGAGGGCGTGGAGGAGGGATGTGGGTGGAGGGCGTGGAGGAGGATGTTGGGTATGGAGGGCGTGGAGGAGGGTGTGGGTGAGGAGGGCGTGGAGGAGGGGTGGGTATGGGGGCGTGGAGGAGGGTGTGGGTATGGAGGGCGTGGAGAAGGGTGTGGGTGAGTAGGGGCGTGGAGGAGGGTGTGGGTATGGAGGGCGTGGAGGATGGGTGTGGGTATGGAGGGCGTGGAGGGAGGGGTGTGTATGGAGGGCGTGGAGGAGTTGGGTATGGAGGGCGTGGAGGAGGGATGTGGGTATTGGAGGGCGTGGAGGAGGGATGTTGGTATGAGAGGACGTGGAGGAGGGATGTGTGGGTATGGAGGGCGTGGAGGAGGATGTTGCTATGAAGGGCGTGGAGAAGGGGTGTGGGTGAGGAGGGCGTGGAGGAGGGGTGGGTATGGAGGGCGTGGAGGATGGGTGTGGGTATGGAGGGCGTGGAGGAGGGGTGTGGATATGGAGGGCGTGGAGGAGGGTGTGGGTATGGAGGCGTGGAGGAGGATGTGGGTATGGAGGGCGTGGAGGAGGGATGTTGGTATAGGGCGTGGAGGAGGGTGTGGGTATGGAGGGCGTGGGAGGAGGGTGTGGGTATGGAGGGCGTGGAGGAGGATGTTGGTATGGAGGCGTGGAGGAGGGGTGTGGGTTGGAGGCGTGGAGGAGGATGTTGGTATGGAGGGCGTGGAGGAGGGTGTGGATATGGAGGGCGTGGAGGAGGGGTGTGTGGGTATGGGGCCTTGGAGGGTGGTGGAGGAGGATGGGTGTGGGTGGGGAGGGCGTGGAGGAGGGGTGGTGTGGGGATGGAGGGCGGGCAGGAGGGGTGTGGGTATGGAGGGCGTGGAGGAGGGATGTGGGTATGGAGGGCGTGGAGGAGGGGTGGGTATGAAGGGCGTGGAGGAGGGGTGTGGGTGAGGAGGCGCGTGGGTGAGGAGGGTGTGGAGGAGGGTGTGGGTATGGAGGGCGTGGAGGATGGGTGTGGGTATGGAGGGCGTGGAGGAGGGATGTGGAGAGGATGTGGGCATGGATGGCGTGGGAGGAGGGGTGTGGGTATGGAGGGTGGAACAGGGTGTGGGTGGGGAGGCGTGGAGGAGGGGGTGTGGAGGAGGGGTGTGGGTATGGAGGGCGTGGAGGATGGGTGGTTATGGAGGGCGTGGAGGAGGGATGTGGATATGGAGGGCGTGGAGGAGGGGTGTGGGTATGGAGGGCGTTGGTGGAGGGGTGTGGAGGATGGGTGTGGGTGAGGAGGGCGTGGAGGAGGGGTGTGGGTATGGAGGGCGTGGAGGATGAGTGTGGGTATGGAGGGCGTGGAGGAGGATGTGGAGGAGGGATGTGGGTATGGATGGCGTGGAGGAAGTGTGTGGGTATGAGGGCGTGGAGGAGGGTGTGGGTATGGAGGGGCGTGGAGGAGGGATGTTGGTATGGATTGCGTGGAGGAGGGTGTGGGTATGGAGGGCGTGGAGGGATGTGGGTATGGAGGGGCGTGGAGGAGGGGTGTGGGTATGGAGGGCGTCGAGGAGGGGTGGTGGGTATGGAGGGCGTGGTGGAGGATGTTGGTATGGAGGGGGTGGAGGAGGGGTGTGGGTGAGGAGGGCGTGGAGGAGGGTGTGGGTATGGAGGGCGTGGAGGGAGGGATGTGGGTATGGAGGGCGTGGAGGAGGGGTGTGGGTATGGAGGGCGTGGAGGAGAGGTGTGGATGAGGCGGGCGTGGAGGAGGGATGTGGGTATGGAGGGCGTGGAGGAGGGATGTTGGTATGGAGGGCGTGGAGGAGGAGGGGTGTGGGTGAGGAGGACGTGGAGGTGGTGTGGGTATGGAGGGCGTGGAGGGAGGGGGTGTGGGTTATGGAGGGGCGTGGAGGAGGGTGTGGGTATGGAGGGCGTGGAGGGAGGGTGTGGATGAGGAGGGCGTGGAGGAGGGGTGTGGGTATGGATGGCGTGTAGGGGTATGGAGGGCGTGGAGGAGGGATGTGGGTATGGAGGGCGTGGAGGGTGTGGGTATGGAGGGCGTGGAGGAGGGGTGTGGGTATGGAGGGCGTGGAGGAGGGTGTGGGTATGGAGGGGTGTGGAGGAGGGATGTTGGTATGGAGGGCGTGGAGGAGGATGTTGGTTTAGAGGCATGGAGGAGGGGATGTTGGTATGGAGGGCGTGGAGGAGGGTGTGGGTGAGGAGGGCGTGGAGGAGGGTGTGGGTATGGAGGGCGTGGAGGACGGGTGTGGGTGGAGGGACGAGAAAGTGTTGGTATGGAGGGCTTGGAGGAGCTGTGTGGGTGAGTAGGTGGTTGGCAGCTACAAACAGGAGGTACTACCGCAGGGAAGATATTGGAAGCATTATATGTTGTCTAATGGTGGACTATGCTGCATATCACACACAAATTGTGACCAAGTCTCAGGTTGCTGATCTGCCCATTTACACACAATTACAGGTCTCAATTGTTTCTTTTACTATTG